>NC_026007.2:63878826-63883826 GCF_000442705.2 Elaeis guineensis
TGAAATTGGAAAATCTTATTTTCATGAAGAGCTAGCTACTGTACCATCTCTTTCTTTGAAGACTCCAACAAAGCCTGTGGCATTTTTCCATCTTCCCATTAATGACACTTTCTCCCCTCCTCTTCTCGGGAACCAAACGAGTCATTAAAGTTCTAGAAACATTTCTAACCACAAAATTTAAAAAAAAAAAATACAAAATTTAGAAATATTGACCAAGGATAATGCTGCCTCATCGCGTGCCAACATGATCGATCAATGACCTAGCATGGCCATATGTGGAAAGGATTTTTGAGTCACCTATCCACAATATACTGACTTGGCAATGTCAGGTCGGCAGTTTTGCTGGTGTTGCAATGCCACGTTACTCTAAATGGAGGTAGGTTTTGCTACGATATGAGGTAAATGAAACTTAAGTGTTTGATGAAAAAATATACGCAAGATTAATTGGCATCCCTTCTCATGATAGAGGAAGTACTTCTTTCCAATACCTACTGGATGTCTCCGAGGTTGCAACATGGTCAGTGGCTTTGAGAGAATTTGGCTGATGCGGACATGGTTCCAGTGCAGTGCAGTTCAAACAAGTTCACAACGGGGAATGCTAAGAGTTAGTAGTGGAATAGTCCTCAAAGATTTAGAATAGGAGCTCCGCGGACAAGAGAAAAAAGGTAAAAAAAAAAAGAAACATTACATACTTTACATTAATTTCTTAGAAAAAGATTTAAGAATTCAAAATCAGTAATGAATGATCTAAATTCAAGATCTAAAGAATTGAAATGGAAGATTGTGTATTTTGGTGAGCTATGAACAAATTATCACATATGCATCAACTAAATTCTAAACCTAAATGGTTGAACATGATTTACACTTTAAAAAAAAGCATACAAATCAAAATTTATATATTTTGATGGCTTCTAAACTAATTATCAAGTAGGTGTTAGAACAGAATTTTAATAGCATAATACTATGTTTTACTATGATCTGATGGTCAGAACCTATGAATTTGGATATACTCATAGTTTAAGATGCATAAACGTATATATTTCATAAAATGGGCTTTACATATTTAACTATATTATTAGTACAATTGATGCCGTTTATCTTTGCACTGATTTGATACATAGATTACAAATCATCAGAACGTATGAATTTTAGTTTTTGGACATCTATGTGGTGTAGAACATGTTCAACTGTTTCAATCTTAAATTTGAATGGTCTATCATTCAGTTTAGAATCGTTGATTCCTTTTTCAAGAAATTAATATAAAATAGTACATGCTCCAAACTCAATAAAATAGCAAGATGGTGTTGTATATCATTTGAGTTTTGAATTTAAAATTCTGAAGAGACATTATCCAATTAATAATTGGGTTTATACTTTTTGTTCGACAAGCTGAGAATTCTTACTTTGGGATCCTTTAGCAGATAATTTAGATGTAAGGTACATAGAGCTGGTAATCTGATTTCTTTGGCAGACGGATCTAAGCAAAATTTATGCTCTGGTTTTACTCTCACTTTCATGATAGCATCCAATGACAGTCTCCTTTTAAATTTCTAGTACTAAGAAATTCTCTAATTTAGTTCTGGGTCAATTCAAATGATTTAGACACACACAAGTAGGCTTGACGTACTGAAAGAAGGATGTTAGATCTTGAAGATGTACACGTAGGACTTTTGCATGTGTATCATGTTGTTTAGAAGCAACTAAATGAAGCAAATCAATCTTAACAAGTGAAAGCAAATATTGAAATGAGGTAACATCACTAGAACTCCTTCACAAGCATCGCAATAGATCACAGGTTTTAGACTTTCCCTCATAATGATGGATAAATTTATCACAATGGCGTAGCATCCATTTTTGTCTTGACCAGACAGTAATTAATTTTGATGAAGATTTTTTTTTTTTTTTTTTGAGAAAGTTTTGATGAAGATTTTTGACAGTAATTAATGGCTTTTCAGTTATTAATGTTAGAACTCCATACATGCAATACATCCGTAAAGATAAATCTATTTCGTAAGTGGTGTGAATATATCTAGTTGAGCGCTCTCTCTCAATGGTAAATTTAAGAGTTTCTCTCTTTAGAGTACCTCAAAAATTCCAAAACTTTAGGAAGTTGAAAAATCTCTCTCTCTCTCTCTCTCTCTTCCTAGCGCATGACATACGCACCTCTCTCCTTCTAGTGCCGTATATTCTTCCCTTTTGTTGGCACCTGACTCATGACGCTCTAAGACGAGGCTGGTCCCAAAGCTTTCCCTATTTTGTACCAGTAGATGTTGACTTCAACTTTATAGATCAGAAATCTAGATGGGGATTAATGTCATGTTAAAGTGACCGTGGGATTCTAAAGCATGGAGGAATTATTTCCAATTTCAGAATGTTCAATGAAAGTTAATGTCTTTAACTGATTAGTCTTTCATTATAGACTTCTAACAGCTAAACAGCTGAAGAAAAGACATTTCCTAGCACCGGAATGTTGTCCATCATGTGATGAAGGGGATGAATGTTGAGCTTGCTCCTTATGTTTTGGGCTAGCCCCATATAGAGTGGCCCACACCTAATAGGTGTTAGACATGGGCCTTGTTAGTAGGACATATATTTTTAAGTGGTAGCCTATATAAGAAGAAAAGAGAAGAAAAGAAAAAGTTAGAGAAAAGATCGGCTTTTAATTTTCTACACATAACAATTGTTTCTCATACAAGATTCTTCTTGGATTGAAATTCAAGGTACAATAGTTTGATTTTCTTCACTCATCTCATCTATAAGAGTATTTAGTACATCCAGAAAGTTGGAGATTTCTCTCTTTGGGGTGTGTCTATAAATTTTATAAATTAGAAGCTTGTTGATACTTTTCTTATAGAGTTTTTTTTGTGCTCTTATATTATCTTGTTAACGTGGACCTCTTGTACTCTTCAGATTATTGATCAGTAGATTCTTGCTGGGTGTTCCATGGTTTTTTTCTTTCTTGAAGGATTTTTCACGTAAAAGTTTGGTGTTTCCGTCCTCTTGGTTGCTTAGTTTTTCTACTTCTATTGGGTTATCATTTGCCATTATCAATTATACTTGTAAAATATTCCATAACTTGCTTAGGAGGGAAGGAATCACTTGTTCCTAACAATGAAGACATTTTTTTTTGTTGAAATGGGAGGTTAACAACCCTTGATTTTATTAATGGATTTTGTGGAGAAGTATTTGCAAGGTGGGGGGAGGGGATCAAATTGAGAAAGCTTGTTTCCATCCCAAGAGAAATTGGAGAGTGCGACAGACTGTGAATACAAGTTTTCAGCCTTACATTCTCAGGATCAGGTTGAGAACACTTGTTTCCTATCCAACAGAAGTAGGGGGATTCGGTGGCTGCTAGCAATTTTCAGGGCCTTGTGATCCTTCTTAAGAGTTTACAAACAATCTCTCATGTGCTCTGCCTTTGTAGCAAGCTTTACAAGTAGCGCCCTAGCTTTTAGAGCATTTAGGTGGCAACCCAAGCATTCGTCTTGTCGTAGTAGCGGATAAAGAAGTGAACAAGGTTGTGTCTATATTAAGATAGATATCGAGAAAGAAGTAGGAGGTGAGAACGAAGCACTTCAGATTTGGAGCAAAAGAGTTGTAGGTGACATCTTTAGTGGAAAAAGAGAGTTGACTCACAAAATTGATGTCTTGGACAGGCTGAAAGAAGATGGGGGACTCTTAAACGAGGAAAGATCTGAAAGAGTCCGACTAAAATCACAGCTAGAAGATATCTCAACTCAAGAAGATTGTTACTGGAGGCAACATTCCAGAGATCGTTGGATAAAAAATGATGACGGAAACACAAGATACTTCCATGTTATTGCTAGCAATCGTAAGAGGAAGAATGATATCAGTGAGATTTTTAAGAACGGTAATAGCATTACAAACCAAAAAGATATTTAGCAATCTTTCTTCTCATACTACTTCTCTCTTATTGGCACCTCTGATTTCGAAAATATAGAGTTGGACCGGAAAAAACTCTATTCGAAAGGACCAATTAACCTGCAGAATCTTGAAACCAACTTCTCTGAAGATGAAATTAAAAAAGCAGTCTTCTCTCTTACATAGGATAAAGCCCCCGGTCCGGAGGGTTTCTCAATCTTATTTTATCAACACCATTGAGACATTGTTAAAAGAGATTTCTCGTAGCCATTTAGAGATTTATTGGAAGGAACGGCCAACTTATCCAAATTAAATTATACTTATATCACCCTCATCCCTAAGAAGAATGACTGCCCATCAATTAAAGACTTCAGACCGATCAGTCTTGAAAATAGTATAATTAAGATTATCTCTAAGTTTTTATCAATCAGACTAAGTAGTGTCATAGATGTTCTGGTGGGCCATTCTCATTCTGCTTTCATCAAGGGATGAAACATTAGTGAGAGCTTTGTAACAGCATCGAAAGTTCTCAATTACTTTAGAAATACAAAGAAGAAAGGCACACCGATCAAAATTGACTCTGAAAAGGCATTTGACAGTGTCTCATGGCCTATCCTCTTTAAACTGCTTCAAAAATGAGGTTTTGGTCTAAAGTTCTCTACTTGGATTTTCATGATTCTTACACCATCGAAATCAGCAATCATCCTAAATGGAAGCCCTGGAAGATGGATATTAAGCAAAAGAGGCCTCAAACAAGGTAATCCTCTCTCGCCTCTCTCATTCATTTGGATCAGTTGAGAATCTATTAGATCAGATTGGGCCCATCCATCTTCCTAACAATGAAGACATTGATCATCTATTTCTGACTTGCCGATACTCACAAGAAGTTTGGATTCTCTAGGCCAAAGACTATATCATTTCAGCAATTAGCAACCTCTGTACAACAACTTTGGTCTGATTGGAGAAACTCATTTCCTTTGATCTATGGGAAGCCTCTTTAGGACAGCATGATATATATGGTTATTTGGCAACTATGGAAAGAGCATAATAACCGGGTGTTTAGATTTGAAACAAATTCTTTTTCTAAGATGGTGGAACTCTGTATATCTACTTCGCAT
>NC_026007.2:63888826-63957283 GCF_000442705.2 Elaeis guineensis
TCCACTACTATGAAGTAGGTTCCACTTGATGGGTAGACGACAAATCCTACAGCTTCTAATCCTTCCACCAGTATTGCTTTTTTTGCCATGTAATCTCTCTTCAGTTCCTCATAGTAACTATCCGGTGCCCGCAGAGCTGTTGCAGCTGCCCACTGCATTGGAGTTGATGTGGCAAATGTGAGGAATGAGTGTGCTTGCCTCACACCCCAAGTTAAATGTTCTGGTGCTATAGCCCACCCAATCTTCCATCCGGTCAAGGAGAATGTCTTCCCTAGAGAGTTCATGGTCACCGTCCTCTCATACATACCCGGAAGAGAAGCCATGGAAATATGTTCAGCTTCAAATGCCAGCTTATCATAAACTTCATCTGTAAAAACTAACACATCATTTTCTATGCAGAGAGTAGCAATCAATTCAAGTTCCTCCCTAGTAAACATTTTTCCAGTGGGATTGTGTGGTGTGTTTATCAGTACCGCACGGGTGTTCTTTGAGATTGCAGACTTGAGCTCATCAACTGGGACTGAGAAGTCTGGAGGGCGAAGGGTAATGCACTTTATTTTGGCACCAGCCATTGACAGAGTGGCTTCATAAGAATCATAAAATGGAGCAAAAAGTATCACTTCATCACCAGGATTGATCAGACCTAGCATGGTTGCAGCTATTGCTTCAGTGCACCCACATGTGACAGTCACTTCCTTTTCTGGATCCACTTCAAGGCCAGTGTCTTTCCTGAACCTGGCAGCAATGGCAGAATTGAAATCAGAAATTCCATGACCCCTTGCATATTGATTTTTCCCCTCTCTTATAGCCTGAATAGCTGCTTCTTTAACAAAATTAGGACCGTCAAAGTTTGGGAATCCCTGGCCCAGGTTTATTGCTCCGTGTTTGATGGCAAGCATGCTCATCTGAGTGAAGATAGTGGTCTTGAATTTCTCCAGACGCTTAGCAACCTATTCAAAAGATGAACATCAGTTCCCTTGATGGCTACTGATAGCAAGTATAGCAGGAACTTCACCATTGCCACATAAAGAAAGGCATACTTAAATGGACTTCTTTTAGTCAGTCTGAACAAAACTGACTTTCTTTATAAAATGCCACGTTAGCAGCAAGAATTTCAGTCTGAAAAAGCTCATAACAATGCTGCAATTCAACACCACAACCACAAAAAGGTAATATGCCAGTGATTTTGCTCCAGAGAGAGAGAGAGAGAGAGAGTATAAGAAAAAAAACTATGTTCTTTGCTAGTAAAAACCACTCTTTACTAGTTTATTTATTTTTCTCCTTATTTTCTTCTTTACTGTCCTTCAATTTCTTCTTTATTTTCTCTGCTCATTCTCTTTATTGGCTGATAGGTGATATCCCACTACCACTGGCCATTGAGACAACCGGACAAG
The DNA here is from genome assembly GCF_000442705.2 of Elaeis guineensis. NCBI lineage: Eukaryota > Viridiplantae > Streptophyta > Magnoliopsida > Arecales > Arecaceae > Elaeis > Elaeis guineensis. Next base: position 63,890,221 of record NC_026007.2, read on the forward strand.
ATAGGATTGCATTAGACCTCTTAAGCCATTCCAGAAAACAGGGGTGGATACCACAAGCAGCTTGCCTAATAAAGTGCATCATTTATGTTGTGGGTCAAACAACTCTCAAATTAACGCAAGAAAATATCAATAGAGCTCAACCTTAGATTTCTAATCTCAACTACTAGACAAAAGAACTAAAAGCTAAAATAGAATATAATTGTACCCCAGAGACTTGGATAACAGGAAACTTTAGCCCCTCGCTGCCCAAATCAGTCTTCTTTGACCCAACATGCACAATCCTTTGCACAGATTGCATCAGAAAATATTCTTGAGTTTTCTTGCATGCTCTCAATAAACAGGGACATATAAAAGGTTCCATATAAAGATGTCAATTCTATGACCCAGCAGACTATAAATTTCATGGGAGGTGATGATCATAGTGGCAAGGTCTTCCTCTAGTGATTCATAGATTAGCTAGTTTCAACCCTCAGCAGTAGTTGAGGTCTTTCTTTCCATTTGTCATAACATGAAATTTGGGTAACATTTAGTAATCATGGTTCCATAACATTAAAGTAGTCAGGTTATTTCAAGCACTTTTGTGTCTATCAATTATACCAACCCAATCAGGACAAAATGAGAAGCACTTCCTGCTCTTGCAAAAAAAAAAAAAGGAAAAGAAATATCTCTCTAGAGAACTTGTTCCCGAAGGCGTAAAATTGCTTCATGGATCACCAGCTCCTAGTTAGGATGATGGAAGGAGGAACGGTAAAGGGGGGTTGACCTCCATTTGGCATCACAGCTAGCTTCCAGAGGCACCCATTTATCATGGTGATCCATGACAGAAGGCAATGGGTGACCCCCTCTTGAAAGTGAGACTGTCAATGGGAGTAAGGTATTGTGGTCCCACTTCATATAGTCAGAGATAAGAAACTCCCATGCACCATACGTATCCTTGACATTTTCCATTTTCACAAAACATATATCACAATATTTTCAGATGTAATTTTCTTCTTCCAAAACTAATAAATGCATTGTATCATACAAAACCTACATGCTTACAGTTCAGGTGAAAAGCTCGGTTGCTGGGTTTACGTGTCCTCCTTCTCAATTAAGGTTAAGTTATGCTCCCACCTCCATTGAATTGAGAAAAGATTCTTGCCTATCCTCGGTCCCCTCTCTTTTGGTTCCACTCTCACAAATTTCCACCAAGCACCTAACTTTAGAAGTCTTTTCAGTCCCCATTTTTTATTAGTTTCAATTGGCACTACAACAACTGCAAAGACAACCAATTGATTTGAGATAGTGCATAAATATAGCCTAGCACTGATTTCCAAGGACAAAACCTGCAAATTAGAAATGCTACCAGAACTCTTTACTAGCTGCATAGTTTTCCTGGATCTCCTTTCCTTGGTTATGAGCTTTCCACCGTAAATAAAAAGCCTCCTCATTGGTGGTGTTTCCAACATAAGTTGCACACACCCAAGCAATCTTCTAAGTTAAAATTCTTCCATTCTCTCTGTTCGATAGGCACTCCTAAGTCATAAATCTAACCTTCTCCAATGGTAATCTTATCAAACTCTGCCCTTTTTATTATTCTACCATAGATCAGGGAGGATGGATGGAAATTCCAGTTTATAAGCCATTGTCATTCGTATAATGCTTAAAATCAGAAAGCCATTCAACTGGACATGGTGAACATCTTTGGCACAACCTTATAAGCTCAGGCATATCATATGCTAAATTTTCAGTAGATGCTAAACACATAAGATAAGAGGGAGTCAACACTATTCATGAACAGAAATTTGCAATGACAGTATGACACCTTCAAGTGGACTCAAAGGAATATTTTGCTGCTTCTGAAAGGTTGATAACGCTTGTTGGTGCACTTTTGCACTGCTCCAGTGATGAAACTTCTAAGAATCAAGCTATACATAAAACAGAAATTTTTGAAATGAAAAGAGAAAAAACACTAATCTTGGGGACTAACACTGAAAACAGTTCGATCAATTTAAGCCTATCCTGGCCAAGGATTCAGATCCCAATGGGATGTTCCGTGAGACTCCGAGATGGGATACCATCCCATGGGTTGGGACAGAGCTGTCCGACTAGCATCCCAACATCCCGATCGGAACGTCTTGGGACATCCTCTATCCCAAGTATCAGGATGGAACGAGACGGCGGTGCATCCCGTTTCATGAAAAAAATGGGACAGCCCTGTCCCACAAGATTTAAAATCTTGATCCTGGCCAAAAAAGGCTACTGCATATGGGATAAATCCAACATGACAAACAACTACAATGCCATGTAGAAGTTCTAATGAAAAGTCGAAGTTGTTGGAGGAGATGTAAATGTCCAGAACAGGCAACAAGGTTCTTCATCACATGCTCCAACTTTTACTGCAACAACCAGAATGTAAATTCAGTTGTTCCTGTGCACCTAGCTAGCCTCTGGAAGATACTCCATAAAAAAACACCTACAAATCTCGCCTATCTCATGATAATACTGGCATTAAGTTTTCAAGATTATCCCTACCAATCTCGCCTATGTCATGACAATACTAGCATTAAGTTTTCAAGATCAACCCGAAAGTCAATATAACTGCTTTAACCAACTACCATACCTGTCCATATCATACCATACCGTACCCATACCAAATATGTATGCAATCTTGTACCATATCATCAATTAATATGCCTCGCAGTCTCATACCATACTGCATACCAACACTGTAATAAGATGATATCAGTATAGGGTCAGATACCAAGACAGCCAACCTTCGCTTTAACCAAGGTTTGCCATACCGTGCCGAACCGGCCGGTACAACCCACTCGGATCGGACCGACGGGGAACCGGCACGATTCGATCGGTAAAATCGGTACACCAACAGTATCGAAGAATAAAGAATGAAAAGTGAGAAAGAGAGAGAGAGGGGAGGGAAGGGAGGGAGGTGGGAGCCGCCAGAGGCCGGCGGTGGCCGGCTGCATCCGTCGGAGGGCTTCCGAGCACCGTATCGCCCGATAGGACTTTCAAGAGAGCAAAAGAGAGAGAGAGAGCGCTCGGAGGGGGGCGGAGAACCTACCGGACAGATGGTGCCTCCGTTGCGAAGCTCTCGGTGGCCGACGAGCCGACGCCAACGGCCTAAGGACAGTCGAGCGGGCGGAGCCCCTCCACGGCTCCGCCCCCTTCTTCTTTTTTGAAACAGACGACGTCTGTTTCAATTTTTTTTTTTTATTTTAAACTTATGAAGTCGACAACTTGGTTGCCGACTTAAGAATTTTTTTTAAAAAAAAACAAAAATCGTGAAGTCGGCAAACGAGTTGCCGACTTAAGAATTTTTTTAAAAAAAAATAAAAATCGTGAAGCCGGCAAATCATTTGCCGACTTCACTTAAAACCATGTTTTTAAAAAAATTTGCGAAACAGGGGCGATGCCCCTGTTTCATGCCTGCGGTGCCGCACGCATGGACGGCGCCCTCCGACGGCCACGGCGGCCAGTCGGAGGCCGTCCGACAGCCCCACCGGCTCCTTCCCCTCCCTCTTTTTTTTTCTTCCTCTTTCTCTCTCTCAATTTCTCTCTTTTTTCTTCCGATTCGGATCGTCGGTTCGGTACGGTATGAAACCATACCGAACCGTACCGCCGGCCGGCCGGCCGAAACGACCGACGGTACCGGTTCAGCAAACCTTGGCTTTAACCATATCTTTTCAAAGTATTAACTAACCTTCCCTATATTAGATGCTTACGAATTCTATGACAAAACAACTCGCAACCTTATTTATGACCTTTATTTTGTCAAGTGCTTTGGTGTCCTCACAGGCACTTCTATCTCTAAATTTGGAAATACTTCAATCAAACTCAAATCATGCTCAATCATTCAATCATAGTTTATTGAAGATTTGGCTGGATGAGATGACAACTGGCTGCAATAGGAATTTGCTCTTTGCTTAACGAGTTAATATATTTATTTTAGGCCCAAAAATAGATTGCTTTTGTAACAAACATTTCTTCTTGCTAAATGAAGAGCCGAGGATTGCAGAACTTTGGAATTGCCATAAGCATTTGTGGACATGTTAATTGTAGAAGCAAAAAAATTAGCAACATGGCAAACTAGGTAGCCAGTAAATGGGTGGTCTAGCTTGACCCTTACCTTGGTACAAGTGGTGCTCCATGCAGTATATATTGCTAGCCCATGACTAGTCCAGACTTGTTTAATTTTGGATTAATTAGTGTCATTGCCCGGATTTTTTAATTCTTTGTCAAGCAATTTAAAGTTACAAGCAATGATCTACTGTGAATATTGGATACATTTTAATCAATGATTGAACAACAATTGTTCATTTCACCGAAGCTTATTAATGCTTTCTATGCTTCAAGTTTGGCATAAGAAACAAAGCATATTTGAATAGATTAAAGATGCAACTAAAACCATTTGGATCACTCTATTTGAATGCAACATAGATCCAGGAATCCTTCCTAGATAACAACCTTTTAAATTGAAATCAAGCGAATGACATATATATCTTATAAGATTTCGCAAGTACCATACCCTTGCACATTTTGCACACTTGATACTACATGAACCCTGTTGTTTAATTATATCTCCTATATTTTTGTATAACTAAATTATCTAATTTACCTAACCAGTCATTATCTTCTATCTTCTAGTAAATGTTTTCTATTTTTAAATATTTTCTGGATTTCCATCCAGACTGGAATGCTTTGTTCCAAGGCAAATACATTTTGGTCTATGTAATTGGCAATAAAATGAGAAAGCAAATTGAAGATTTTAAAACTTAATTTATGAGGATACAACATATTATACAAATAGAATATGAGAATCAGAGAATGCAGTTACAATAATCATGAGGAACTTGTAAAATAAGAGAAATATGTATTTTGATTAAACATTTGAAAAAGTGATACTTGGCCTGTACGAAGACATAAAGATAGTAGATCCATTTACCACACAAATTTTAAAGCAGGGGGATGCAGATGTATTGTCAGTCCAAAACTAAGCACCAAGGTGCCATGATGGGAAGCACCAGAGTAAAGAATCCAAGGGAATGCAAAATACTTGAGTTATGATGATAGAATGGAAGCAAAAGGTGTTGAAGATAGAACAAGCAATATAGCATCAGAGCCACATATCTCAGTCTGCATAAATAAATGAAGAATAAAAGGCCGGAACTATGAATGTCTGGTCAAAATATTATCAAGGTTAACTGCCACAAGAGAGGAATAATGAAGATGAGGATTTTTTGTGAAAGGGAAGCATCACACATTATGCCTCCCTTGTGGCAGTTAACGTTGTTAATATTTTGACCAGACATTCATAGTTCAGGCTTTTAAGCATCACACATTAGTACAAGCCCTTGGGAAATCAGAGAAGCATGTTTCAAAGGATTGTAAACAAACGATTATGAAAGAGATCTGCCTGGTGAGGCATGTCATGCTTCTCACGCTAATTCTCATGTCCTAAGCACAAAAGCTACAATCTAAGTTAAAGACTTGAGAGGAGAAACCATAGCAAGATCCAACCCAAACTGGCCCTGAGATCAACCATATATGCATCAGGATCCAAAACAATGATTGGTATTCCCATATGCTCCATATGTGATTGAATAGAGAAGCAAGTTACATTTCATGCAACTTCCCACAATGTAGACCTTCTGAATGCTCTTCTTGTCATGATGGTCGAAAGACATCCATGAATCAGCATGAGTAGAGGTCGTCATTTCAAGCAGAAGAGTAGGGGGCATGGTAAAAAACAAATAAATATCAAAATGCAATCAGCAACAAAAAAAATCACCTGTGAAAGGAATTCATGACACTAACATCAAGAAAAGAAACAATATAATTCCTTTCATTGTGATTGACATGTCATGATAGATGCATGTTTATACTATCTGACCAGAATAGGTTCCATCAAGATTTACATAAATCTTGATGATTATTTCAGAGGCTATGCTGAAAATGAGAAACCAAAGAAGTGAGCATCAGACACTTGATAGTCTAAAAGACAGACAAGAAGCTCATAATATATTAACAAAGGATCAATGAAGTCCTTGATTGACACAAGAGAGTCACTTGAAAGAAACAAGATCAAATAGGAATACCTTTTGAAATAAGATGGAAACTTAATGTTTTCACAGGAAGAACATACCATCTATTATCTAGTATGAAAATCCAGGGAAAAAGTGCAAAAGTTGGAGAAAAATAAGATCATTTTGTATCAGAAAAAGAAAAGGCCATGAGACAATGGAAGAACATCACTTGGACGCTAGATAAAGATTAGATAGCTCAATAAAGCAGATGAAGACTTCTGATGCATACATGTAACTAACAACTAACTACTTTCCTCAGTAGTTGGTTTGCTAACCATTCTCATGGCAGTTAGCTAGCCATACTTACTGTTGCCACCTGTTGGTCTGCAGCATGAAAATTTAATAGGTTTCATTTTCGCAGTCCCTGCCATTATCAATGCTTCATGCATTCTTAATTGCTTGTGATGAACAATTAAAGAGTACATGAGAATTTGAAACCTCAACAATAGGGCCACACTACTCTTCCAATAAATTGACATTGAAAAGAACTAGCGGTGATAGCAAATAATGCAGAGAAGGGCCTCCATTTTCCATATTTGCAAATTGACATACATATTACTCAATTGATTTGCCACAAGCACCCAAATTTCTTTCATCATTGAAATGGAATATTTGTATTCCTTAGATTAAAGGCTGGGCATAAACAAGTTATTTGTTTGAAGAATTTCTGCATGCCCTCACCAACCACTATTTAGATTTCCTTTTCCCCCAGAGCTCTTCCTAGCCTTTTTCACTTATTTGATAACCAGCAACGATACCTGACTGTGAGCTTCCAGACAATAAGCTCCTGTTTTCCTTGTATTGAGTCTTGAAGAGAGTTTAATTTTTGAATTTGGCAATTTGAATAAAGTTGAAGAGCTTTTTGGGTGGTTCCCCATATCCCTTTTTCTTCTTCCTCAGACAATTTACTTTCATTCTTTTTCTCTTCTCTGGTCTCACTGGAGATCTTTCTCTTTTTGCCATTCTAGCACCTTAAATAAGACATTAATCGCTACTGAAACCAGAACAACTTTGAGTTAGCTCTAAGTTGAACTTGTAAATTTATCATAGCAAAAGGTAGCTCGTGAGGTGGAGAGGGTTTATCATAGGGTGAACTGAAAAAGAAGCAATTATAGATATAGACAGGCAGCACATGCATGTGCCTGCAGGCATCCATGGTTTTAAGTTTCAGGCAAACCTCTTACTGAAACCAAAACTTCATTTTCAATTAGTGTTAATCAGAAGGGGAGGTTAGTTTACGAGCTTCAGCTGAAACTAACATTATGGGCTAAAAATATTGTATATATCTGTAATATGTGCTTCTGTTTGTCATATCTTCAATTTATTTTTTCAATTTCTCAAAGTACTTTGTCAAGAATGAGGTTAGGTATTGTAAAATTTAAGAAAATCTAGAAGCATGAGGACATTGAGTTTCAAACAAACTTAACAAGAATATTTGTGAAGCAAGTTTAGCCATCCTACTGCATCAAACAAACCTCAGCTTCTCAAGTGTTAATTTTTATCAAACAATAGAATTATTTTGCGTTATAAAATATCTGAAAGTTGATTTAATATTTTCTATGTAAACTCATAATTTCTTGACCACTACAGCGGATACTTATTGAAGCTATACATCTAGAGGCCCCAGAAGACATGAAAGTCTCAGATTTGTTTTCTTTTGCTTATTTTTCCCTATCTTTTTGTATTCAAGCTTTTCTGCCGAATTAGACCATGTCTGCTTATGTATATACATGCCATACATGCAGAGGAAAAGAAGTGAAGAGAGACACATGCGCGCGCACATGCAGAGAGACAAGTAGTGGCTTGCATAACACAACATGACAACCTTATGTATAGGAAAGAACAAAAAGTTATATCTAGACATTGTTGATGAGCGCAAGTTAAACCATCAACCACCAAAGGCTATACAAAATAGAGGACCTAAACCCTCATCATCAGAGACCTTCTATAGTACAACTCTCAGCCCCTCCCCTTGCCAGATCTCTCTGTCCTTTGTTGCCTTCAGTTGACCAGACCGTCCTAACATCTTTCCATTCAGCTTGCACCAGTATAATTCACAAACATTCACAGACCCACTCATTTAATCTTTTATATTTTATACTACATATTCAGTATAAATCTTCCGAGAACTGAACGTTATATATTTGAACATTCACAAATACAAAGGGAAGGAGGTGGCATCCAGCAGAACTAGAGTAAAATGGCATAAGAATGCACAAAATTACATTTTCCAAGCAACTTATGTAACTAACTTTCATTTATGGGGCAAACTGATCGGGCATATCTTGGACATACTAGCTACATGTAAGCAGAGTCAGACAAATTCATCTATCAACATGTTCTGGAGATTTCTAGTACCAATTTCTACACTGAAATGCAGGATCTCAAGACATCATTTTGAAAGCCAACTAAATAGCACAGAAGCATGTATCTGCCAGTGGGTGATTTTGAGTTAGATCCTGCAACCTCATAAGGGCATAACAAATTCAGTTACCAAATTTATGTTGGCAAACCCTGAAAAAAAATCACCTAACAAAATATAGCAGATCACCAAAAAAGCAGATTAATAGAGATTCTAGCTTAAGATTTTAATTTAAATATTTCTAGTTCTAACATTCAGATAAAAACCAAGAAAACCATGAAAAATATATGAAGAAAATTCCGATTATCCAAAATCCTTGCCTGTAGCGGCCGAGCCGGTGGCTGCAGCTGCTTTTGTGGTTCTTGGTCGGTAGAAGAAGCCCCTTTCTCAGTGGAAGCGGTGGAAATGGAAGCCATGAGGGTAGGCTTCGTAGAAGGCCAAGCAAAGGATCGAAGGGTCCGGGTTTTGGAGAGGGAGGAGGACAGAAGAGCGGGTCGGAAGGTGGAGAAGGGCCTCAATAACATCACACGGTCGGAGGAGGAGAGGGAGGCGGAGAGCAACATGGGGCCTTTGCACCTTCCTTTTGTGGGGCGCGCGGAATCCGCCGCCGCCGTGAATGCGCCCGCCACCTCTTCCACCTCTTCCGGAGTTCGGGTGGCTACAAAATTTGAGTCAACAGGCAGGACGGTGTGAGACTATGAGCACTTGCCAATCAGATGTTTGCAATTGGGTTAGGTTGGGCTATATAGGGTTAGGGTTAGGGTTACGTTTTTAGGGTTGAGCTCAAGCCTCGAGCAACCTATGATCATTCAAGCAAGATATTAATTAACGATTTCATCCATCTTCCACTACATTATAGATAGGATAATATATAACAAATATAATAATTATTATAATATATTATTTATCATGGAGATAGAGCTCATATGGTAGAGCGCTCACCTAACATGCCAGAGGTCCAAAATTGCTATCCTGCATCTCCAATAAAATTGGCATATTATAGCATAACAATCTTTTTTACTTATATTTTTTTCTAAATAAAATCTTAGATTTTCTAACTTCATTTTTTTTTATTAAAATTTTCTCCAAGAATGTATGGTCCAAAAAATAATATTTTTTATTTAATAAAAATGAAAAATAAGATATTAGTATTCATTGATGAAATCATATCAAAGCATCAAATATCTTCTTTAATTGAATGAATCATACCGGCTATAAATGTTAGATTTTAGTCTTTCTTCTTTTTCTCTTGATATAGTAAGATTTTCATTTTATTAAAGTGCTGATAATTTAGCTTTTCATTATTATGACAGCACACATATGAAAATTATAATTTCATTCATTTCAAGATATGGCATAATGATATCCAAGAGTAGAGTTTGCCTAATCTAATTGTGAAAAAAAATAAATAATTAAGGTCTAATGTTGACATAAAACAAGTTGCTCCATTGCTTTTTTTTTTCAAATGTATTCTAGCAAATTGGCTCAAATTGGAACTAAAACAGATATAGCACTAGAGCAAAAATATTTAGAGAAAATAAACTTCATAATGATCAGCTTCTAATGTTTTTAGAGCCACACAACACTCTTTCATAATGTATTCTTTTAAGAAAATAAAGAGGAGAGCCCAACCCTAATAATTAAGCTAATAAAAAGAAAAAAAAAGATACAAACATTAGTAGGCTTTCCAATAGAGAAAATCCAAACAAACACACAAACCCTAAACGATCTCTTAATAAATCTTCCTAGCCCACTTTTGACACCTTACGTGCATTTTAGGAGGATCCACCCGTATGATGCCTCAAACCCTTAAACCACGACACCCATCAAAATCTTGCAAATTCCGTGTCATATTTGTATTCAAAGCCTCTGTGCCCTCCAGCTATAAGATTCTACCTTTGGGCCATGTGATAGTAGTTCTTTGCCGTTAGAAACCAAAAATTCAAATTTCGCACGACTCTTGCTTTTCCAATTCAGCATCCAAGTTTTGCCATCCGGGTATTCTGATGGCAGGTCTCAGCTATCATAACCCAGAATTCAATTTTCGTGCCCTTTTTTTGATGATTTAGTCCAAACGACCAGACTTTGCCATCTTGTCTCAAGTACAATTTTCATTTTGGCATCCTTTTTATTTTTTATTACATCCTTCTTGACAATCCAAAATTGTGCAACAAGTACATTGCAAGATGGGAGTTGTAGGCACAAATAGACCCTTTGGAGTAAGAGCAAGCAAGCCCAGTAGCTCTCCCTCCTCATCAGCACTCCAATGGCCTACAATTGCGATTTAGGTAAAAAAAAAAAACCAATGGGAATCCTTAAACCACATGAGATCAAAGTAGCATGGGAAAAATAAAATTAGAAGTAAAAGTAAGAAGTGAATTAAAAGCAAATAAGATCAAACTAGAAGGGAAAATTATAAATAAAATAATTAGAAATTAACTAGAAATTGGGATGAGAAGAGAAATTTTAGAAGCTAAACTAGAATATTACGATAACTAGAAGGGCTTGCACATTTCTTATATGCTAGATCTTTAGCCTTGTACATCTGATCTTCACAGGGCCTTGGCAAAAGAAGTCCAGCCTCTTAATAGTATCTTCTCCTAAACCGTGGCCTTGCACTGTGGATCTTAGGCAGGTTCTCACCCACAAGAAAATTGAGGACAATCTCAAAGAAAAGCTTCGTTAATTTTTCTGCTTGAAAAAAAGTACATTGGAGAAATATTTATAAGAGGGATCTCCTAAGCAACTAGCTTTTCCTGATACATGTATGATTGCCTAAAAAATAAAAGATAAATACCAAATAATATAAAATAGTATCAAACAAAACAAACCTTAATCCCAGGATTATGACTTTCTATGATTACTATCATGCACCTGCTATTAATCTTGAAGTTTATTGTGAAAGCAAAACTTAACTTGATAGGAAAAAACAAAAGTTTTTACTTTTTAATGCTAACCGAGGTATAATGCATCCAACCAAAATACATACATATATAGTTTGTGATATAGGGTAGCGTAGGCAGAGCAACCCACCTCAATTTGGCTTTTCAAGTTTCATCCCTATCCCGAAGCATTAATAGGTAAGGCTAGAACTGGGCTCACATCAGTCCGACTTCAAATCGGACTTCAGACTAGGCCCGAAATGATTCAATCTGAGCTTAGATCTAATTATAGGGTCTATTTGTCTTTTGCGTCAAACTCAGATATACTTTTAGCCCAACCTTAGCCCGAGCCTGAATTCTAAACTGATCAATAGCTCGAATATCCGGCCCGAGCTCGATCCCTACTCAAATAGGTTTGGCCATTTAGGATAATTCATCATGACTCGTGAGTTAGCCCGATCCTAGTCAATTAACCAGTTAGCTAATTGCTTTTACTTTCATGGCTTAAAGTTTTATCTTACCATCTATTCATCACTTCATCTCGAACTCAAAGAGCCTCAGTCCGTGTCCATCCGAGTGTTAGGGCAATTAAAATTTCTTTTCCCATCTTTCGGTCTTTCCCTATCGTTGACGTCGGTATTCTTCATCTTCTTGAGTTTTGAGAGTTCTCTCCACCTCTACCATCGATTGGCTCCTCTAAAGTCTATCAGTATTCTTGATCGTCCTCATCCGTCGTTATCAATCATCGCGCACCATTATCATTCGCCGTTCATCAATGACCAACAGGCATGGCTCCTACTAATTCTCCTTTCTTCATGTCTTCCCTCATCGTTGCTATTCTTCAATCTCTCATCCTCTCAAGATTTGGGGTCTAGGATTTTGAAATTGTCTCTATCTCTACCATTGATTGGCCATCGATGTTCCCTCATCGGCATCATCATCAATCGTCAATCGTCATTTGCCATTCATTGGCTATAGCAGGTACCTCCCAAGCTTTCTATTTCAAACTGTTACCATGGTTCATCATTCATCAATTATGTGGTTTGGGTTGGCTTTGACCTATTTTCTATGCTTTCAAAGCTTTGAAAATGGCCATAGGCATCGTTTCACCTTTACACTGTTGAGTTCATTCTTAATTATGTATGCCTATGATGTCCTAATTCGAATGATGAAATTTGTGATCAATTTAATTTATGTATGTGAATCTTAAATTTGTTAATAGGGCTGGGTAAATAATCGAAACCTGAAGAACCCACTCAATCTGACCCGACAAACATCAGTTTCGATCGGTTGAAAGACTTGAATCGAGTTAAATCGGGCTGTGATTTATAAAAAAAATCGATTAATTATGGTCGATTCGATTTCTACATTTTTAACCCATATGAAACCGAATCCGACCGATCAATATACTATTTTTAATACTTAGACTATTTGAAAAATTAAAAATTGATAATTATGACATGTCATGTACTAATTTATGGATGTTATGAAATTATTATATCCTAATTTTTATGTGAATTGAATGGTGTATTGGTTTATGATGTTCAAAATCAATATTGAATCAACATTGAAGTCCAAACCGACACACTCCATTTGAACCCACTACAAATTATTCACTTCGGTTTTAAATGGTTCATATATAATAAATGGTTGGTAGTATGTTAGATTTTTTTTCAATCCAATTGGATTCAGTCAGATCAAATTTCTCTCAATCTAACCCAATTCGACCAGTGCTCAGCCCTATTTGTTAGAATCCACTGGACCAAATTCTTTTCAGTGAAGCCTCGTTGATGGTTGTGCACAGAATCAGCATTGTTAGGTGCCATTTTAATCCATTCTTTTCTATAAAGTAGTCAATAGCTACACAGATTTCAGACCAAACCATCTGAAAGCTCGTACTCCAGTGCTAAATTTTTATAGTGTTGTCTGACATAAATTGGGTCTCATAGACAATCAGAACTTGAAAATTTGGCTGCGAAGAGATACTATCAAAGTTCTCTGGACCATCAAACCATTTGTAGTGATTTTCTGTAGTGGCCAAGATGGTATTTTTGATTATATGTGCTCCCATTTGAGGATACTTAATATCGAGATAACTATTTCTGGTTGCTGCTGAGTCCAATCACTTGTCACAATTTTCCTCTAACATGGTATTTGAAGTGGTCTAAACTATAATAGAACACACTGATCTTATTTTTTATTAGCATCTAATCTTTCATGCATAAAAAGGTACATGCAAGTCTCCTTACAAGCATAAGACTCCATTCTGCTATTTATGGACCATGGAGAGTGATATCATTAAATTCATAAATAGTTTTTTTTTTTTTGTTACTAAAATCATTAATATAGTGGAACAAAATGGCTAACCAACAAAAAATTGGTTGGGGGTGCAATCATACCTATTTTGCTTAAAGAAAATAAAAGTTTGAGATACCAATCATGTTGCCAAATAGCATTTAGAGCGACATTATTAAAGTTTTCAAAGAAAATATGGAAAAAATATTATCTCGATAATATGAAGATGTGCTTCTTCTTTATTAGTCATTTGATGGGCAAACTGATGACAGAAATATACTTAAAATGCCATGAGAAAAGTCAATTTGAGATGCCAATCATAAAAATGTTGCCAAATAGCATTTAAAGTGACATTGTTAAAGCTTTCAAAGAAATTATGGAAGAAATATTATCTCGATAATATGAAGGTGTGCTTCTTCTTTATTAGTCATTTGATGGGCAAACTGATAACAGAAATATACTTTAATGCCATGAGAAAAGCCACCTTGACTCTTCAGTACCAGGAAAAGAAGAGGAAGAGGAAAACAAACCAGCTGTATGTTGATGAAATCCTCTCTGTCATCAATGTACTCCTTCAACTGAAAAGAGAAAAAGCGGTAACCTCTATTTAGTTGCTTTTACTCCACGCCTAAGGTAGGATTAGGATTAGACCAGGCAAACAACATTTATTATCGAAGTTAGCTTGTTGAGTGCACTATCAAGACTCGTTTGATTCGTGGGAAATAAAGAGAGGGAACAGACAATTTTTGAGAAGTAGAAATTGGATCTCTTATTTGATTGAAGTTTTAAGAGAAGAGAGAATAGAAAAATCTCTTATCATAGAAAGATACTTCTCACATTTTATGAAAAAGTAAAATTCTATGAGAACGTAGATTTTGAAACTTCATATGGGATAGGAATTGATAGTACTTTTTTCTTTCTAAAAATATTTTTTTAAAATTTATAATTAAAATTTTATAAAATATCAATGAATGATTATGATGATAATGATGTTATAAATATGTGATTGTGGAGCATGCAAATTTTTAAAAATATTATTTAAATATTATCCTTATAAATATTAATATTATATTATATTAATATTATCTTAATATTTATATAAATATAATATTAATATTAATATTATGATATTTATTATATTTGAGTATTATTTTAATACTTATACTAATATAATATTTTTATTAATATTAATATAGTATTTATACTAATAAATTTATTATATTAAAATATTAATATATTATTAATATATATTTATATTATATTTATATTTATATTTATATAAATATAATATAATTATTATTTTATAAAATTTAGAAGTAAAAATATATAAGTGCTCAACCAAACATAAGCCATTCTATAATAAGTCATTTCTCATAATCAACCAAATTTATCAAAAATCTATTCTCAGGAAATAACCTCTCAGGATTTAAGTAACTTTTCAGAAAGTTTTCTTGAAAAAAAAATCTTTCCATGAATCAAAAGAGTCCTCAATAACTACAAAATAAGTTTTCAATAATATCTCTAATTCTTCGACATGTTCAATCCTATGGTCTGAACTTTTCATACTCTTATGCCTGCTCCTAGAAAAACTCTACTACGATCGACATATTTATATTCTTCATTGTTAAATTCATCATCTGGTATGCTCATTGAAGATTAAAAGAAAAGGAGAGAACGAGAGATCATTTCTCCTTTTACCTCCATAGTTAGAAGAGGTTTGAAGGTATGACATCACCATGATGATAATAGTGAAGATAATAGTGACAATAGTAAATTTCACCTTTTATCTAAAACTTGAGTTTTTGTCATTTGGAGTAGCTAATTTGAAATTATATTTATAAAATTATAACAACATTGCATCAAAAGGCCATGTTCAATCAAAACATTGTATGGCGCCAACTAATTGTACATATGGTTGCAAAATTTGATGTATAAGTCGGGGAGATGTTTTAAAGTGTAGTGTATGCAAATAAGTGGAGAGGAACACCATTCTAATTAACATATGTGCTTTTACAAATGTTGACTTTATGAATATTGATTTTTTTCAGTAATTTAAATTTTTATTTGGACAGATTGTTTTTACTAATTTCTCATTCTAAAATAGATGAAAATAAGATCATTGAATATGTGATAACCCGGCCCGTTGGGCCTAAAACCCACTAAGCCCATCGAGAAAAAAAAAAAAAAAAAAAGGGGAAGAAGACTCCCGATCGGAGTCTTCTCCTTCTCTGGTTCCGATTGGAATCGAAGTCCTAGGGCCATTGAAGGATCCTAGGATGAGCCCTATAAGAACCCCCCTCCTCTCCTCTAAGAGAGGACATAGCAATCACCAATGATCGCCGGTGTTCCTCTCTGATTTTTTCATTTGAAGCCGCGGCCCCTCGACTCATGCTCGTCGTGATTTCTCACCGGTGGGGGTCATCGGAGACCGAGGTAAGTCCTTCTTCCTCTTCCTCTCTTCTCTCCCTTCTTTCCCATGTCTGTAGGCACAACTGCCGGCGACAAGAGTCGTCGGATTTCGTCAGAAAATGAAGCTCTGTTCGGCCTCTCCCTTTCCCCTAATTTTTGGCACCGACGGTCACCGCCGACCGTCGGCTTTAGCCTCTCCAAGTTCGGGAGGGTCGCCCCTTGCCGCCGGCCACCGTCAGGCGAGGTACGACTGTGATCGATCGGTCAAAGGCAAAGGACCTCTAGGTCCCCTGTTCCGGCCAAAGAAGGCCATGAAAAAAAAATAAAAAAGAAAAAAGAAAATAAAATAAAAAAAGAAAAGAAAAAAAAGAAAAGAAAAAGAAAAGAAAAGAAAAAGAAAAGAAAAAAAATAATAAAAAGAAAATAATAAATAATAATAAAATAATAAAATAAATACTTATGATTAAGTCTAAATTTTTTTTTCTCTCTCTAGAATTAGACTTTCTTTCTCTACTTTCTCTTTTTAAAAATTTTCTCTCTCTAAAAAACCCTATGGATCTCCTATTAGGCCATCTTCTCCACTCCTAGGGACCTATGATCTTAAATTGATTTAGAGCTGAAAGAAAAGATTTATTAGACTGATCATCAAGTCGGTCATCTTCTTATATTATGTAATTTTATATATGAAATAAAATTTAATGATGATTTAATATTTTAAATAAGACTGTCTGATTCATTTAAGGAAGATTAAAAGGTCTAGGACGATCGAGGTATGTAAATCTTATGCTCCTTATTTATTTTTAAATCTTCATAATTTTCATGCATAAGATCTCTTATTGATAAAATCATATTTTTTGTAAAATAAAGATCAGCATATGTGATATGAAAAAGTATATTTTATTATGAACATTAATTGCATGAATGTATTTTATAAAAAGTTGCATGATTATGAAGCATGAGATTTTATTATTTTTCATCTATGTATATATATATATTTTAAGAAAAAGATATAAAGATTTTAAAAGCTCTCAAATAGCTATGAATGAATTTCTTCGGGAAGATCGACATCCGGAGCTAGCATCCACACGAAATATGGCCCTGCTAGCGGGTATAAAGTTGACACATGAATTAAGAACTCTGTCGATTAAGAAACATGGCCCTGTCATGGATATAATAGTGACCTTAGCATGAATATCTGTGAGCAATTTTTTGAAACATAACACGAATACATGACAAAAATGATTTATGATTCATGATTGTAAAATATACATGATTTATGCATGCATAATAAGCTTATGACTTATTTTATTACATGCTCTATGAAATGTTTATTTTCACAATAATTGTTATTTGCGAAATGATGCATTGTCATAAAAAATTTTATGCTTGATCCGGTAAGGAAGTGGAAGTCTACTTACTGAGCTAGTGAAGCTCATATTCTTTTTATTTTTTCTTTAATGTATAAAGAAATAAGACTAGGACTGGTAAAAAAGAAATCCAGGTTTGGAAATCGACAAAGCAAGCTTGAAAATTTTGTACTAGAAATTCAGTTTATGTTTATATTGTAGCTATTATGAATTTTGAAGCTTGAATTATTTTATCTTTGGATTTAGATGCTCTGAACTAGTTTTGATTTAATCAAATATTTGAATTGAACTTTATTATTATATTTATTTATGATGCACCTGTTATTATATTTAAGAAGATGAATTTTGGCTTCGTGTTATCGCAGACCCATCCCTCGGTAGCATGGCCGTGTTATGTCCCAGATTTGGAGCGTGATATTTTATGGTATCAGAGCGATAGGTTTAATCATGGATATAACTTAAAATCTAACAGTGGGTAGTTAGGTTATGTATAGTTAGACTCTGAATTAAATTATTAACTATACTACAGCTCTGTTATAAAAATGTAATAATGTTAGTATTTGATTAGGAAGCGATGAGCGACGGGGAGGATGAGACCTTGGCGAATATGGCTGCTAGGACAAGAGGAGCAAGAGGAGCAAGATTGACGTTGCGGGGAGCTGCCAATCAACCAGTTGAGCGAGCTCCTGATGCACCGGCCACTCAGACGGACATTGCTGGTGTATGTCAAGTAGTGGCTCAGCTTATCCAGCAGCAGGCACAAACTGCTTCTCGACCTACATTATCTATGGAGTCATACTACGAGAGATTCAGAAGGCCCAACCTACCTCTATTTGAGGGTGGATCTGATCCTATGGTTGCAGAGACATGGATTCAAGAGATAGAGAAGATGTTTGATGCCCTGCAATACCCTGAGAATGTGAAGGACAGATTAGCCATTCCTATGTTAAAAGAGAATGCTGAGTTTTGATGGACTGCAATAAAAGTTGCCTATGGGAATAATGATGATCAGCTCAGTTGGAAAGAGTTCAAAGAGATATTTTATGATCAGTACTTTCTCGGGACAATGAGATTGGTAAAAGAAAATGAGTTTCTAACCTTAAAGCAAAAGGATGATATGACAGTGTTAGAATATGCTAACAAATTTAATGAGCTAGGCCGCTTCTGCCCCTAGCTTATGGAGTTCGAAAGGAGTAAAGCTAACAGATTCGAACAAGATCTAAGATATGAAATTCAGTCCCATATATCTTCTCATATTTTAAATAACTACAAGGACGTATTGGAGCGAGCTTTGAAAGTGGAGTCTGAATTAAAAAGAGCAGATCTAGAAAGAAGAGATAGGAAGAGATCTAGATCAGCAGAAAATCTAAAGCATCAGCAAATAAATTTTAAAAATAATAACTCTGATAAGAAGAAAGAATCTATATCCTGCTCCTATTGTGGAAAAAATCATAATGAACCTTATCTCAAGAGGATAGGAGCATGCTTCTTATGTGGTGAGAAAGG
Organism: Elaeis guineensis; assembly: GCF_000442705.2. Classification (NCBI taxonomy): domain Eukaryota; kingdom Viridiplantae; phylum Streptophyta; class Magnoliopsida; order Arecales; family Arecaceae; genus Elaeis; species Elaeis guineensis. The sequence continues at coordinate 63,909,125 of NC_026007.2, forward strand.
ACATATGGCTCGTGATTGCCCAAATAAGAAAAAAGATGACTCTAGACCTAACAAACCAGTCGATCAAAAATAGAAAGGGAATGCACGAGTGTTTGCTTTAAACCAACAGGAGGCCAATGTAAGTGATCAAGTGGTGACAGGTATTATCCCAGTCAATTCTATTCATGCTCGTGTGCTATTCGATTCCGGCTCTTCTCACTCTTTTATATCTCTCAAGTTTGCTACTTCATTGAATTATGTGCCTGAAAAACTGAATGAACCATTATATGTTAGCACACCTTTTAAAAATATTATTGTTGCTAACATTATTTTTAAGAACTACATAATCCAAATAGAAGAAAAAGAATTAGTAGCAGATTTGATTCAGTTAATTATGCATGATTTTGACATTATTCTTGGGATGAATTTGTTATCTTCGTACCATGCTCGTATTGATTGTTTTACAAAAAGAGTGGTATTTCAAATTTCGGATGAACCGCAATTCTTCTTTTAAGGCGAAGTTCATTATACGGAACCCAAACAATCTTTGAGTATTATCTCAATCATGAACGCAAGAAAAGCTTTGAGAAAAGAATGCAAAGCATTTTTGGCCCATGTAGTGGATGCCGAGAAGGAAAAGATAAAGTTGGACGACATCCCCATTGTCAAGGAATTTTTTGATATTTTTCGGATGAACTACCCAGACTGCCTCCAGATCGTGAAGTTGAATTTAAAATTGATATCACACCAGGGACCAGACCTATATCAAAATCTCCTTATCGGATGGCTCCCGTAGAATTACAAGAATTAAAGGATCAACTGCAAGAACTTTTGAATAAAAAGTTTGTCCGACCAAGTACATCACCCTAGGGAGCTCCTGTGTTATTTGTGAAAAAGAAAGATGAGAGTATGCGTTTATGTATTGACTATCGGGAGTTGAACAAGATAGCCATAAAGAATAAATATCCTCTTTCTCGAATAGATGACTTATTTGATCAACTTCAGGATGCACAAGTTTTCTCCAAAATTGACTTACGATCAGGCTATTATCAACTAAGAATTAGAGATAAAGATGTACCTAAGACTGCATTTAGAACCAGATATGGCCATTATGAATTTTTAGTAATGCCTTTTGGACTAACCAATGCACCAGTTACTTTTATGGATATGATGAACAGGATTTTCAAACCGTATCTGGATCAATTCGTTGTTATTTTTATTGATGATATCCTAGTTTATTCTAAAAATATAGAGGAACATGAGAGATATTTAAAGATTGTATTTCAGACCTTGAGAGAAGAGAAGCTCTTCGTCAAGCTTAGCAAGTGTGAGTTCTGGTTGGATAGTGTTGTCTTCCTCAGCCATGTAATATCTAAGGAAGGAATCTCAGTCGATCCAAAGAAGATAGAAGCCGTGGTGAATTGGCCTCGTCCGATTAATGTGACGGAAGTTAGAAGCTTTTTAGGCTTGGTTGGTTATTATAGAAGATTCGTCAAGAGATTTTCTCAAATTATAATTTCTCTAATCCACTTAACTCAGAAATGAATAAAATTTGAATGGAGCAGTGAATGTGAGCAGAGTTTTCAAGATCTGAAGCAACGATTGATATCTGTCCTAGTTCTTACTTTACCATCTAGTAATGGAGGATTTGTCATTTATAGTGATGCTTTCAAGAAGGGATTAGGTTGTGTATTGATGCAGAACGATAAGGTCATAGCTTATGCTTCTCGACAACTAAAAATCTATGAGCAGAATTATCCGACACATGATTTGGAGTTAGCAGTTATTATTTTTGCTTTAAAGATTTGGCGACATTATTTATATGGAGAATCTTATAAAATCTTTACTGATCATAAAAGCTTAAAATACTTATTTACTCAAAAAGAGCTGAATATGAGGCAAAGGAGGTGGCTTGAACTATTAAAAGATTATGATCTAAATATTAAATATCATCCTGAAAAAGTCAATGTAGTGGCAGATGCACTTAGGAGGAAGTCTTCAACAAATATGATGACTCTGCTATCCTTTCAACAATAAATTCTGAGGGATCTTGAAGATTTGCAAATTGAAGTGACTTGTACCGATGTTAAAAATGTGTTAGCCAATTTAATGGTACAACCAGTATTGATCGAACAAATAAAAGCGGGCCAATAGAATGATATTCGTTTGTGTCAGTTTAAGAAGGACATGGAGAAAGGGTTATGAACTGAGCTTAGGCTACATACAGATGGAACTCTTTATTTTGGGAACAGATTATGTATACCAGGAGATCCTGAACTAAAGAAAAAAATTTTGGAAGAAGCCCATAAATCTCGTTTCTTCTTTCATCCCGATAGTACAAAGATGTATAGAGATTTAAAACAATATTTTTGGTGGAATGAAATGAAGCAAGAGATAGCTCGGTTTATATCTCAATGCTTGGTATGCCAGCAAGTAAAAGCCGAACATCAAAGACCTGCTGGTTTGCTAAAATCATTAGAGATATCAGAATGAAAATGAGAACATATCACGATGGATTTCATTACAGGACTTCCAAGGACAGCAAGAAAAAATGATGCAGTGTGGGTGATTGTTGATCGGCTTACTAAATCAGCTCACTTTCTATCTTTTCGAGTTGGTACTCCACTTGATAAGTTAGCCCGAATGTATATTGATGGAATTGTACGTCTGCATAGTATTCCAATAAGTATTGTGTCTGATCGGGATCCACAATTCGTATCTAGATTTTGAAAAAGTTTTCAAGATGCTTTGGGGACAGAATTGAGGCTTAGTACTGCTTTCCATCCACAGACCGATGGCCAATCTAAAAGGATAATTCAAACTCTTGAGGATATGTTAAGAGCTTGTGCTTTCAATTTTGGAGGACATTGGGATAATCATGTGACACTGATTGAATTTTCATCCTAGTATCCGGATGGCACCCTATGAAGTCCTATATAGAAGAAAGTGTAGATCTCCTCTGTATTGGGATGAAGTGGGTGAAAAAAAATTAATAGGTCCCGAGTTAGTTCAAGATGCTAGAGATAAAATTTATCTGATCAAGAGAAGACTCAAGGCAGCATAGGATAGAAAGAAGAGTTGGGCAAATAGAAAAAGAAGAGAATTAGAATTTCAGGTTTGTGAGCATGTTTTTCTAAAAGTATCGCCTACTAAGGGTGTCATGAGATTTGGAAGACATGGTAAACTGAGTCCGTGATATATTGGACCTTTTAAAATTTTAAATCGAGTAGGAGATGTTGCTTATGAACTAGCTTTACCATCAGATTTATTCAAAGTGCACAATATCGTTCATGTTTCATTACTGAGAAAGTTTGTACCTAATCCAAATAATGTGATAAAATATAAGCCATTGCAAGTTCATGAAGACTTAACCTATGAAAAATTTTTCCTCCGAATTATTGATCGAAAAGAACAAGTTCTAAGATGGTGCATCATTCCATATGTGAAGATTCATTGGAGTAATCATGAAGAGAGAGAGGCTACTTGGGAGCTTGAAGATGATATGAAGACGAGATATCTATACTTATTTAAAAATTAAGGTATGTTAAATTTTGAGGATAATTTTTTTTTTAAGGAGGGTAGAATGTGATAACCCGGCCCGTTGGGGCTAAAACCCACTAAGCCCATCGAGAAAAAAAAAAAGGGGGAAGAAGACTCCCGATTGAAGACTTCTCCTTCTCCGGTTCCGATTGGAATCAGAGTCCTAGGGCCATTGAAGGACCCTATGATGAGCCTTATAAGAACCCCCCTCCTTTCCTCTAAGAGAGGACATAGCAATCACCGATGATCGTCGGTGTTCCTCTCCAATTTTCTCATTTGAAGTCGCGACCCCTCGACTCGTGCTCGTCGTGATTTCTCGTTGGTGGGGGTCATCGGAGGCTGAGGTAAGTCCTTCTTCCTCTTCCTCTCGTCTCTCCCTTCTTTTTCATGTCTTTAGGCATGACTGCCGATGATAGGAATCGTCGGATTTCATAAAAAAAGGAAGCTCTATTTGGCCTCCCCCTTTCTCCTGATTTTTGGTACCGACGGTCACCGGCGACCGCCGGCTTTGGCCTCTCCAAGTTCAGGAGAGTCGCCCCTTGCTGCCGGCCACCGTCGGACGAGGTACGGTCGTGATCGATCGGTCAAAGGCAAAGGACCTCTAGGTCCCCTGTTCCGACCAAAGAAGGCCACGAAAAAAAAAAGAAAAGAAAAGAAAAAAGAAAAGAAAAGAAAAAAAGAAAAGAAAAAGAAAAGAAAAGAAAAGAAAAAGAAAAAAAAAAAGAAAAATAATAATAATAATAAATAATAAAAATAAATAAATAAAATAATAAAATAAATGCTTATGATTAAGTCTAAACTTTTTTCTCTCTCTAGAATTGAACTTTCTCTCGCTACTTTCTCTCTCTAAAATTTTCTCTCTCTAAAAATTTTTTTTCTTTAAAAAGTCATATGGATCTCCTATTAGGCCATCTTTTCCACTCCTAGGGACTTATGATCTTAAATTAATTTAGAACCGAAAGGGAAGATTTATTAGACTGATCATCAAGTCGGTCATCTTCTTATATTATGTAATTTTATATATGAAATAAAATTTAATGATGATTTAATATTTTAAATAGGACTACCTGATTCATTTAAAAAAAATTAAAAGGTCTAGGATGATCGAGGTATATAGATCTTACGCTCCTTATTTATTTTTAAATCTCCATGATTTTTATGCATAAGATCTCTTATTGATGAAGTCATATTTTTTGTAAAATAAAAATCAGCATATGTGATATGAAAAAGCATGTTTTATTATGAGCATTAATTACATGAATGTATTTTATAAAAAGTTACATGATTATGAAGCATGAGATTTTATTATTTTTTATCTATGTATATATATGTTTTAAGAAAAAGATATAAAGATTTCAAAGGCTCTCAGACAGCTATGAATGAATTTCTTCGGGAAGATCGATATCCGAAACTAGCATCCACATGAAATATGACCCTGTCAGCGGGTATAAAGTTGGCACATGAATTAAGAACTCTGTCGATTAAGAAATATGATCCTATCACGAGTATAATAGTGACCTTAGCATGAACATCTATGAGCAATTTTTTGAAACATGATACGAATACATGACAAAAATAATTTATGATTCATGATTGTGAAATATACATGATTTATGCATACATGATGAGCTTATAACTTATTTTATTATATATTCTATGAAATATTTATTTTCACAATAATTGTTATTAGCGAAATAATGTATTGTCATAAGAAATTTTATGCTTGATCTGGTAAGGAAGCGGAAGTCTACTTACTGAGCTAGTGAAGCTCATATTCTTTTTGTTTTCTTTTTCATGTACAGAAAAATAAGGTTAGGACAAGTAAAAGGGAAATCCAGGCTTAGGGATCGGTAAAGCAAGTTCGAAAATTTTATACTAGAAATTTAGTTTATGTTTATATTGTAGCTATTATGAATTTTGAGGCTTGCATTATTTTATCTTTGTATTTAGATGCTTTGAACCAGTTTTGGTTTAATTAAATATTTGAATTGAACTTTATTATTACATTTATTTATGATGCACCTGTTATTATATTTAAGAAGATGAATTTTGGCTTCGTGTTATCGTGGGCCCATCCCTCGGTAGCATGGCCGTGTTATGTCCCGAATTTTGGGCGTGACAGAATATACAAGGGATTAGGATGACAGAGATGAAAATACTACTTAAGCTATTGAAAGTGACAAAGGTTCTAGAAAAAAATCTTGGATATAGAATCATTTTGTTGAGAACAGAAAATTTGATAGATCAATACCTATGTGCAAACACTATAAAAAGATATTAACTAGTACAAAAATTTATCATTTGTCGAGCTTCCATTTCATATTATTAAGCATCCTATTTTTTTTCAAATTTTATGAGATTATATTCAACCATTATTTAATATTATTGATCATAAGATAGTAAGAAGTGATTATATGACTTTATATCAAGTAGAAAAATTAGTTTGCATGATACATTTAAAAAATTAAATTCTCAGATTAGTTTCACTAGTGATATTTGGACATCAAATCAAAAAATCGATTATATTTTTTCTCATATCACATTATATTGATTCCAAATTTATTTTACATAAAAATATAATTAGTTTCAGAAAACTAGCATATTGTCATATAAATTTTGCAATTGAAGATGCTATTGAAAATTATCTTTTTGAATGAGAATTAGATTCTAAAATATATGCTATTACTTTAGATAGTTGCTCAATAAATAATGTTGTAATTAAAAAAATTCAAGATCATTTTTGTTATAGAATGTTATTTAATAAGGAGTATAGTCATATTACATATTGCATATATATATTAAATATTATGATTTAGGATGGGAAGAAAATAATTTATAAAGCTATTGAATGTATAATAAAGATTATTAGATATGTGTCTGTAACCCCATTTCGAATGTAAGGATTTAATAAAATTGTATAATATATAAGATTTTCTACTAAAAAAGAGCTCACTTTAGGTATTGCTACAAGATGAAATTTTATTTATAAAATATTGAATTACGTAATTAGTTTTAAAGATATTTTTATTAGATATGCAATTGAATATTCATATATATATTCCAGCAATGATAAATGAAAATAGGCTGATGTAAGTCTTGAATTCTTAGAAAACTTTCTAGATGTATGAGAATGTTGATACTAATCAAATATATATATATATATATATATATAGTAAAATGGAGGCTTTTCAATAGAAAAGCCTCCGTTTGCTACATAGGGTGTTGGGAAAGAGGGGAGGAAGCCACATCGACTCATAAGAGTAAAACGGGGATCCATGTCGATTCTTAGAGTTTGCACCACCAACATCAATTATTCCCCAACTGTCTAAGTTTTCATGAGAAACTATATTCATTGCTTAAATTTGCTTCATGTGAACCAATACCATCTCCTAGTTCCCGTGAGATGGCATCAATGATATATGAAAAACAAAGAAGCCAAAACAAATTATTCATAGAATCATATATTAATAATATTATCATTTTATTTGTAGATTCGAACCAGCCCAATATTTGGCCGAAATAAGTAATTCAAGCTGGTCTAATTGGGTTCGGATCGGTGTCAGGTCTGAATTTTAAAAAATTTTCGGAGCTAAGCCTAACCCAAATCCCAAAAAAATATTTCGAACTAGATTCGAATTTTTCATACTAGGATTAATTTTTAAAAATATATAATGCAGGCCATGTGACACACTTTTGGTACATTCTAGGCATGAATCATGGTCGGTTTTACCCTGAACCCGATCTATTTACACCCAACTTTATGCATGACCTTGGGCCTCCAAGATGACAATTTCTAGTTAATTATTATTTACAAATAGTGTTGGGTATGAAATACCCCCCAGCCGAAGTTCGTAACAGGAGTGACCCTCCAGGGGTTCTACCGATGTCCAACCTTCGGCGATATTTTTTCGAATCTCTCCGACGGCCGAGCCTCCGCAACATTCCCGAGCTCTGCCGACGTATGAACCTCCACCAGTCTGGGCCGGACTCACTGTGACGGACGGACTCCACCCAAGTTCGACGGTGATTGACCACCTGCTAGACTTCATCCGGACTCCTACAGGAGCCGGACTTCGCCCCTGACTTCAATTGCAGGTAGACTTCGTCCGGACTCCTACGGGAGCTGGACCTCATCCTCGACTCCGACTGCAGGAAGACTTCGTCTGGACTCCTACGGGAGTTGGACTTCATCCCCGACTTCAATTGCAGGTAGACTTAGTCTGGACTCCTACGGGAGCCGGACTTCGTCCCCGACTTCAATTGCAGGTAGACTTCGTCCGGACTCCTATGGGAGCCGGACCTCGTTCCCGACTCCTACGGGAGCCGGACTTCGCCTCCGACTTCAATTGCAGGTAGACTTCGTCCGGACTCCTACGGGAGCCGAACTTCGCCACCGACTTCAATTGCAGGTAGACTTCGTCCGGACTCCTACGGGAGCCGGACCTCATCCCCAACTCCGGCTGCAGGAAGACTTTGTCCGGACTCCTACGAGAGCCGGACTTCGCCCCCGACTCTGGCTGCAGGAAGACTTCGTCCGGACTCCTACGGGAGCCGGACTTCGCCCCTGACTTCAATTGCAGGTAGACTTCGTTCGGACTCCTACGGGAGCCGAACTTCGCCCCCAACTTCAATTGCAGGTAGACTTCGCCCGGACTCTTACGGGAGCCGAACCTCGTCCCCGACTCTGGCTGCAGATAGACTTCGTCCGGACTCCTACAGGAGCCGGACCTCACCCCCGACTTCAATTACAGGTAGACTTCATCCGGACTCCTACGAGAGCCAGACTTCGCCCCCGACTTTAATTGCATGTAGACTTCACCCGAACTCCTACGGGAGTCGGACGTCGTCCCTGACTCTAATTGCAGGTAGACTTCGCCCGGACTCCTATGGGAGCCGGACCTCATCCCCGACTCCGGCTGCAGGAAGACTTCGTCCGGACTCCTACGGGAGCCGGACTTCGCCCCCGACTTCAATTGTAGGGAGACTTCGCTCGGACACCTACGGAGCCGGACTTCACCTCCGACTTTAATCGCAGGAAGACTTCGCCCGGACTCCTACGGGAGCCAGACTCCGAGCTCCTCTCAGATGAGTGGTTAGCCACCTCTCTCCGCCAGACACTCCAGCCGAACTTCGGCCGACAGGCCTGGACCCCCTGGCAGCCTGCAGTAACGGCCCCGACTCTGCTCCACTTCCTGCGACGGATCCCACATGGCTCCATCACTCCCTGGCAGCCCTCAGTAATGGCCATGACTCTGCTCCATTTCTTGCGACGGATCCCACACGGCTCCATCACTCTCTCGCAGCCCTCAGTAACGGCCACGACTCTGCTCCACTTCCAGCGATGGATACCGTACGGTCCCTCCGTCCTCTAGCAAGTCGCGACAATGGACGCCGTCCACTCCCCACAACAGACCCCACGTGGCAGGTCCCGGTGATGGCCACGATTCCACTCCACTACTCTTCGCAACAAACTCCTCCTGACCCCAAGCGGCCCACTGCCAGACGGTTACAGGCATCGCTATCAGTCTGTTGCACCCTCCGCCTATAAAAGGGGGAAATCCCAGATACGTTACTCTCTAAGCTCTACTTTTTATCCCAAAACTCTGCTAAAATTTTTATTCGAGCACTCCATTCTTGTTGAGGCAGAGAACTGACTTGAGCGTCGGAGGATCTTGCCGGAGCAACCCCAACTCCGGTTTAGACTTCCTTTGTAGGTCCCGGCGGCGACCGTGACTCCCTCGACTCCAGCTTCTCCGGTGTAGGTAGATTTTTGCACCAACAGGATTGGTGCTAGAGGAAGAGGCCTGTGTCTTCGTAGTACCCTTGTTCTTAAAGGAGCGCTCAACGGGACCATCTCCGATCACCTTTCCCGGCATTCTCTTCTCCTTCCTCCACAAGATTTTCGCCCGATGACGCCCCGCAGAGCATCCACGTAGCGATCTACGACCTCCGCGGTCAGATCTCAGGCTCCGACCTCACGTTCAGTTTCCCAGCCTCCTCCCCCTCCTCCGGCAACGGTAGTTGGCATGGAGCAATTCGACCTACTGGTGCAGCAGGTCAGAGGCCTCACTGAGGTCGTGCAGGCCATACAGCAGCAGCCGCAGGCATCAGTGCGACTGGAGGGAGCATCGCCAGAACTCTAGCATCCGATGGTAGGACGGGCCACTTGGGCCAACCGCCCCGTCTTTCCCGAAAAGACAAATCCGAGGGTGGAAAGCCCTCAGTCGGATCACGATTCTACCCCTGGAAGGTCTCTACCTCCATTCTGCCAGAAGACCCTCGAGACCCGTAGTCGAGAGGATTTCCTGGACCGGAGGCTCCAGGAGATGAACCGACGGATCGAAGAACTCTGCCACGCTCCCTTCGCTCATGGTGAGGACATTTGTACTGACCCTCCCTTTTCTCAAATGATTATGCAGGAACCGATCCCGCCAAACTTCAAGCTCCCTCAATTTGAAAGCTACGATGGGACCTCGGATCCGATCGACCACCTGGAGGCCTTTCGGATGATGATGCTGCTTCACAGCACCCCCGACGCCATCCTGTGCCGAGCTTTCCCGTCCACCTTGAAGGGAGAGGCGAGAAACTGATACTCGGTGCTGAAGCCGGGTACCATCTTTTCCTTCGATCAGATGAGCCACCAGTTTGTAGCTCATTTTGTTAGCAGCCGGCGTCCCCGGAAGGGTTCAGAGTCCCTCATCAACATCAAGTAGAGGGAGGAGGAGTCCATCCGGGCCTACATCAATCGTTTCAATGTCGCCGCATTGGAGGTCCGGAATTTGGACCAATCGGTAGCTATGGCCGCCCTGAAAGGCGGCCTTCAGAAGAATGACCTTTTATTCTCTCTGGAAAAGAAATATCCCAGGGATTTTGCTGATCTGTTGGCTCGGACTGAAGGGTACGCCCGAGCAGAAGAAGCCTTCAAAATGAAGGATGAGGAGACCGCGAGAGAGCGACAGGCGGGAGACTCGAGCAAGCCCGCAATTGAAAAAGGGCCGAGGGAAGCTCGGCCACGATCCCGAACCCCTCCCGGGCATAAGCGTGCCCAGACTCCTCCTCGGGCACGTAGACAGAGAAGCTCGGAGCACCGGGTTCAGCGGAGCTCTCCTCCAGGAAGATTTCGCAGCTATGCCTCCCTCAACGCATCGAAGGTCCAGGTACTGATGGAAGTCAGAGAGCAGCTCCCGAGGTCCGAAAGGATGCGCACTCACCCCGAGAAGTGCAATCCCAATAAATTTTGCCTCTACCATCGTGACCACGGCCACGACACGGAGGAGTGCATCCAGCTCCGAGATGAGATCGAGGAGCTCATCCGACGAGGTCGACTCGATAGGTTCATTCGGCGCCGGCCTGAGGATAGAGAAGATCGGCCAAGGGCCCTGCCGCAGCCTGAGCCACCAAGGGGGGAAGAGCAGCCCGGAGATCGACCTCCAATTGGGATCATCAACTCCATCTCTGGAGGACCTTGACAGGAAGCAGACCTTCCACAACCCTAGGGTTTGAAAACTTGTAAATGTATTGCGAACGATCCCGCTTTAAATCAAGATTTCTCTCAGACTTGCACATCTTTCCCTTTTTGGCATAGACTTGTAACGACAGGGGATGACCCCGTCGGACAACAAAAACAAACCTTAATGTGGGCAAGGTCGAAGGCCCGATTATTTGTAGACCGGATGGGGAGAGAGGCCATACAGCGCCCATATGTGCCCCCACAGCCATGTTAGGGACAGGAGGAGAACCTCGCCCTAACATGAGCAAGATCGAAGGTCCGATTATTTGTAGACCGGATGGGAGGAGAGGCCATACAGCGCCCATATGCGCCCCCACAACCATGTTAGGGACAGGAGGAGAATCTCGCCCTAACATGAGCAAGGTCGAAGGCCCGATTATTTATAGACCGGATAGGGAGAGAGGCCATACAGCACCCATATGCGCCCCCACAGTCATGTTAGGGACAGGAGGAGAACCTCTCCCTAACATGAACAAGGTCGAAGGCCCGATTATTTATAGACCGGATGGGGGGAGAGGCCATACAGCGCCCACATGCGCCCCCATAGCCATGTTAGGGACAGGAGGAGAACCTCGCCCTAACATGAGCAAGGTCGAAGGCCTGGTTATTTGTAGACCGGATGAGGGGAGAGGCCATACAGCATCCATATGCGCCCCCACAGCCATGTTAGGGATAGGAGGAGAACCTCGCCCTAACATGAGCAAGGTCGAAGGCCCAGTTATTTGTAGACCGGATTGGGGGAGAGGCCATACAGTGCCCACATGCACCCCCACAGTCATGTTAGGGACAGGAGGAGAACCTTGCCCTAATATGAGCAAGGTCGAAGGCCCGATCGTTTGTAGGCCGGATGGAGGGAGAAGCCATACAGCGCCCATATGTGCCCCCACAGCCCCGTTAGGAACAGAAGGGGAACCTCGCCCTAACATAAGTAAGATCGAAGGCCCGGTTATTTGTAGACCGGATGGGGAGAGAGGCCATACAGCGCCCACATGCACCCCCACAGCCATGTTAGGGACAGGAGGAGAACCTCACCCTAACATGAGCAAGATCGAAGGCCCGATCATTTGTAGGCCGGATGGGTGGAGAAGCCATACAGCGCCCATATATGCCCCCACAGCTCCGTTAGGAACAGAAGGAGAACCTCATCCTAACCCGAGCTGGAACCGATCACATCGAAAATAGGGGAAAAAATTTTATCTCAACACCAATTAAGGTCTGGCCATTCGAGACCTGGCAAGAAAGAAGAAAATCTTCCCGATGACCCTTCTACGCTACCGTGACTCCATAAAAAGCTAGGGAGAACCCTTGCCTAAAAAAAAAAGGAAGAAAGAGAAGAAAGAGGGAAACGTGAAGGAACAGCGGCGAGCTACCCCAAAGAAAAATGGAGGTCGAACTACAAAAACACAAAGGACCTCATCTCTATGAAGAGGGAGGAAGAGAAAATAAGATCTACGACCGCGAACAAAAGGAAAATTAGCACGGCAATGGCTAGGAACCTCCAAACGGCGTCGACGCCAAACCAATCAAAAGCACAAGAAACTTGGTAATGATGACCTAATACAAAGATGAACAAGGAACCTTCGAACGACATCGATATCGCACGGGACAAAAATGAAAGAAGTACGGCACACGACAATTCGACACGACGTACGGATAAGGTAACAAAAACTTTTTCATTTCATTAGTAAAATATGCGTTACAGAGCCTGGAAGATCGAAAAAAAAAAAACAGCAACAACAAAAATAACAACGACAACAATAATTGCGACAACAAACAGACAGGCGGCAAAAGAAGACACTTAGAGGGACGGAGGACAAAAAGAGCCCTAAGGGGGCCCGACTTCTTCCGACTTCAAACTCTCGGCTTCGACCCTCATCAGGGAGTGCCTTAAGCTCTCGACTTCTGCTTCCAATTTCTTCTCTCTCATTAGCATTTTCATATATTTTCGATGAAGCCGCTGGCTCTCGTTCTCCGCCTCTCGGTGCCTTTTTCTCAGGACCTCAGATTTTGCCTCTACATCTTTGACTGCCCGCTGCTCATACACCAGCTGAATCTTCAATTGCTGCACTTCGGCCTTCCCCTCTCCAAGGGCGACAGATAGCTCCTCTATGATTCTTCTCAGGGATTGGAGTTCGTCGGAATCCCGAGCGGGAGCAAACTGAGCTCCTTCAGCTAGCTGCCTTTGAAGGCGGGCAACTTCGTCAGTCGCCATCCTGAGCTTTTCCCTGTATTCATCCACCTTCCTGCACCAGCCGGCCCGGTACGCCTCATAGCTCGCCTCGACATCCTGAAGCTATCGCTGGAGGTCGAAAAACTTCTTCGACCATTCCCGGTCGCAGTCGGCCCGAGTCGGAAGCCGGGACGAGCTTCCTTCCAGCTGGCTAATCCTCTCCTGTGCAGCCAACAGATCCACTCTGAGAGAACTGATCTTGACAGCTTGAGCCCAAGATCGGTCGCTAGCGCGCTTCTTGTGTTCCTCGAGCTCCTTCTCGAAATTTGCTTTTCTCCGGCTGTAATCCATAATTCCCTTCACGTGGAGGTTCCGGAGGCGGCTGGCCTCCGTGGTGGCTTCAGAGTGGCTCTTCCTCAGCCTGCGAAGCTCGCCATCCATCTCCTTCGATCTTTTTGTTAAAAGATGGACTTCCTTCTTCAAACGCTGGATCGTGGACTTTAGCGGAATCCCCTGTGGCAGGGGCAGTGCTTCGGCAGGACGCTGCCATCGGGAGATAAAGGCGTCAAGGCGCATCTCATTGCATAAAGCAAGGAAAAAAAAAAGAAAGGAAAAAGGGGAGCGGAATGGAGAAGCCCTCCAAAAGGAGAAACTCAATTTCATTGACTGAATGTTTCTTAAGGACAGGAGGAAAAGGAAAAATTACAATGAAAGAAAAATACAAGGTCAGAGGTCTCAGACCTCTGGAATAGGAGTTGGGGAGCTCGGTGTTCCCGAAAGAGGGGCTGCGGCAGCAGTAGCGGTGGGAGAGAACCCAGCTTCATCTTCAGATGCCTCATCCAAGAAGCTAAGATCGAGCTTGAAAAATTTTCTGATCACCTTCTCCTGGTAGAGCTCGAATCCCTTGATAAACGCTTCCTGGCCGAACTTGACGTTCAAGTCCCTCATCTCTGCAGAGGCCTTGAACTCCTCCACCGCTAGAACCCTGGCCTCCAAGATCAGGACCGGGATCTGCTCTGCCAAATTTGCGACCTCGGCCTCCGCCTTCCTCACCGTCTCCTCCGAGGTCTGCTTCTCTTTCTCCAGGGCCTGCCTTTCTCTCTCCAGGGCCTCTTGGAGGGCAACTACCTCGGCTGCCTTTTCTTTGAGGCGAGCGACTTCGGCCCGATGACTCTCCTCCACCTGGATGGCGTCCCTCCTCGCTCGGTTCATCACCTCGATATTGGCAAGGAGCTAGTGCCCGATCTGCAAGGATGGCTAGGAGGTTAGAACGAAGATTGAGAAGCTAATTAAATGAAGGAGCGAGGGGATGGGGGAAGGTGAATCTGTTTACCTCGAGAAAAGACCCTAGGGAGTCTCAAACCTGCTGTTCAGGATCGGCGCGATCAATCCTCTCGACGACCTCGGGCAGGATGCAGCCATCAATCAACCGCTTTATCAAGTCCCTGTCATTGAAGGGGTTCTCCCCCGGCTCTTCTTCAGAACCGTGGGATTCTTCGATGGCGGCCCGGCGGCTACTCACCCTGCGGGCCACCGACTTCCTTCTCCTCCCCCTCTCGGCCCCGGGCGCCTCCGCAGAATGGACCTCCGAAACGGGAACCTCAGTGGGGGGACTCCTTGAAGAGGCCCGGGGAGCCGGAGGTTCAGCGTCCGAAGGAACATCGATCGCGGGGGCCGCCTGGGCAGACACGGCCGAGCTCGTCTCCTCCATTCTGGCCTTCTTTGCTGATCCGGAGGCCGCGGAGCCTTTTCTTTTGTGGGCCTTGAGGCCCCTGGCGAGCATCCGTGCTGCTTCGGCGTCCATTCCTGAAAAAAAAAAAAGAGAGAAAAAATCAATCAAGTGATGGGGTGAAAAAGGAAGAAGTGACACGCAAAAAAAAAAAACAGAGAGAGAAAGAAGAAGAAGAAAAAGAAGAAGAGCGGGAGAAAAGAAGAGGAAAGAAAAGATGGGATACTCGCAGGATCCAGAGGACTCAAGCCGATGTTGAACAAAAACTGCTCCTTCAGAAGGTTGGAAAGGGAAGGAGCCGAGTAACCAAGAAGCCTTCGGGCGGCTTGAAGGTCGTCCTCCCCCAGGCTAGGAGCCCGGCGGACAGAGTCCCTCAGGGAGCCCCAAGGGGGCAGTCCCAGCCTCAAATTCGGGCAGTGGACGAAGAGGTACTTACCCTTTCAGTTGTGGATTGAAGAGGGAGCACCTTTCAGCAACCCCTTCTTGCCAAACTGGGGGAAGAAATACCACCAGTCCTTCGCCGAGGGGTGACGCTTGAAGATGTAAAAATACCTAAACAAAGAAAGAGACGGCTGAACTTCGACTACATGATAAAGGGAGAGGAACCCTATCAAAAACTTAAAGGAGTTCGACGCAACTGAAGCTAAAAAAATATCTAAAAAATAGAAAAGGGCGACGATGAAGGACGGAAGCGGAAGCTGGAGTCCGGCATGGAAGGCCTCCTGATACAGACAGAAGTGACCAGGTGGAGGAGTGCTAGCCCGGTCGGCGGGATCAGGAAGTTCCAGATCGTACTCCAGAGGAACTCCATACTGAACCTTTATCAGTAGGAGTTCATCCAGAGTCAGAGAACAAGAAATGGCATCCGGTGCAAAAATCGGGCGAGGCCCAGCCCCAGATGTGGGTTCGTCTACAGTGTGGGGGTTCTGGGGGGCTGAAGCAGACGAACTCTCAGAACCGCTAGAGGCGGAGGTGCCGGAAGATATTTCAAATAAGGACCCTAAAAATCTCAGAGAAATCAGACGGAACAAGAAGCGAAAGGTTTGCGGGGAACCAAACCAAAAGAAGGCGACAGGAGAAAGATGGAGGAAAAGGGGCACCCAAATGGCAAGAAGGGGAACGAAAGTTTCGGGACTAACCTAAGTCGCTCCGAAGGATGCAGAAGGTACGAGGACAGGGATGACTCGAAGGATGCCTAGGGCCAAGGTAGACGCCAAGGAGGATCAGAGCTCTCGAAGAGAAGGCGGACACCGACAGAACTTTCAGGCAGAATGAGGCTCCTAAAGGCGGAAAGGCTGGTTTAAATAGACCCTGGGATCCGGCGCTATAATGATCGCGAATTTTCTCAGGCCGACCCACGCTCGCCACGTGTCTCACTCGCCACGGCAGGTGGCTAAAAGCGGCTGACAGCTGACAGAGCCATTACTGCACCGTACCTGGGCCAGCGCTCCAACAGGAATTTCGAAAGATCCCTTCGGATCGCCCCGATTTGAAAAGACTCCGACATGCCCGCATTAAATGCCAGAATATCTGAGGACGATCATGCACGAAATTTGAGGGGACAACTTCGGCTGTGAAAATTTTTCTGTACTTTCTTTATTCGAAACTCAAACTCGAAAGTAGGGGGACTGGTGTTGGGTATGAAATACCCCCCAGTCGAAGTTCGTAACAAGAGTGATCCTCCAGGGGTTCTACCGATGTCTGACCTTCGATGATATTTTTTCGAACCTCTCCGGCGGCCGAGCCTCCGCAACATTCCCGAGCTCTGCCGACATATGAACCTCCACCAGTCTGGGCCGGACTCACCGCGACAGACGGACTCCACCCAAGTTCGGCAGTGATTGACCACCTGCTAGACTTCATCCGGACTCTTACGGGAGCCGGACTTCGCCCCCGACTTCAATTACAGGTAGACTTCATCCGGACTCCTACGGGAGCCGGACCTCGTCCCCGACTCCGGCTGCAGGAAGACTTCGTTCGGACTCCTACGGGAGCTAGACTTCACCTCCAACTTCAATTGCAGGTTGACTTCGTCTGGACTCCTACGGGAGCCGGACTTCACCCCCGACTTCAATTGCAAGTAGACTTCGTCCGGACTCCTACGGGAGCCAGACTTCGCCCCCGACTTCAATTGCAGATAGACTTCATCTGGACTCCTACGGGAGCCGGCCCTCGTCCCTGACTCCGACTGCAGGAAGACTTCGTCCGTACTCCTACGGGAGCCGGACTTCGCCCCCGACTTCAATTGCAGGTAGACTTCGTTCAGACTTCTATGGGAGTCGGACTTCACCCCCGACTTCAATTGCAGGAAGACTTCGTTCGGACTCCTATGGGAGCCAGACCTCATCCTCGATTTTGGCTGCAGGAAGACTTCGTCCGGACTCCTACGGGAGCCGGACTTCGCCCCCGACTCCTGCTACAGGAAGACTTCGTCCGGACTCTTACGGGACCCGGACTTCACCTCCGACTTCAATTGCAGGTAGACTTCGTCCGGACTCCTACAGGAGCCGGACTTCGCCTCCGACTTCAATTGAAAGTAGACCTCGTCCGGACTCCTACGGGAGCCGGACTTCGCCCCCGACTTCAATTGCAGGTAGACTTCGTCCAGACTCCTACGGGAGTCAGACCTCGTCCCCGACTCCGACTGCATGTAGACTTCGTTCGGACTCCTACGGGAGTCGGATTTCGCCCCCGACTTCAATTGCAGGTAGACTTCGTCCGGACTCCTGCGGGAGCCGGACTTCGCCTCCGACTTCAATTGCATGTAGACTTCGCCCGAACTCCTACGGGAGCCGGATGTCGCCCCTGACTCTAATTGCAGGTAGACTTCGCCCGGACTCCTACGGGAGCCGGACCTCGTCCCCAACTCCGACTGCAGGAAGACTTCGTCCGGACTCCTAAGGGAGCCGGACTTCACCCCCGACTTCAATTGCAGGGAGACTTCGCCCGGACACCTACGGGAGCTGGACTTCACCTCCGACTTTAATCGCAGGAAGACTTCGCCCGGACTCCTACGGGAGCCAGACTCCGAGCTCCTCTCAGACGAGCGGCTAGCCACCTCTCTCCACCAGACACTCCAGTCGAACTTCGACCGACAGGTCTGGACCCCCTGGCAGCCCGCAGTAACGGCCACGACTCTGCTCCACTTCCTGCGATGGATCCCACACGGCTCCATCACTCCCTGGCAGCCCTCAGTAACGGCCACGACTCTGCTCCACTTCCTGCGACGGATCCCACATGGCTCCATCACTCCCTGGCAGCCCTCAGTAACGGCCACGACTCTGCTCCACTTCCTGCGACGGATACCGCACGACCCCTCCATCCTCTGGCAAGTCACGACAATGGACGCCACTCCACTCTCCGCAACAGACCCCATGTGACAGGTCCCGGTGATGGCCACGATTCCACTCCACTACTCTTCGCAACAAACTCCTCCTAACCCCAAGCGGCTCACTGCCAGACGGTTACAGGCATCGCTATCAGTCTGTTGCACCCTCCGCCTATAAAAGGGGGGGCCCAGATACGTTACTCTCTAAGCTCTACTTTCTTTCCCAAAATTCTGCTAAAATTTTCGTTCGAGCATTCCATTCTTGTTGAGGCAGAGAACTGACTTGAGCGTCGGAGGGTCTTGCCGGAGCAACTCCAACTCTGGTTTAGACTTTCTTTGCAGGTCCCGGCAGCGACCGTGACTCCCTCGACTCCAGCTTCTCCGACGCAGGCGGATTTTTGCACCAACAAATAGTAATACCTATTGCTTAGTGGCTGCATTTGAATATCTAATAGCTAACCATGAGTGACAAGATTTAACTATTTTTGCTTTTTGGTAAGACAAATTTAACTATTTGAAATCACCCCCTAACTAGCTAACAAGTGAAGAAAGTTATTCGATGTTTGGTTTTAAATATTGAGAAATAATAAAAAATAATAATAAAAGTAACTCAGAAGGATATAAAACATTGCAAAATTGGAGGTGGAGGAAGTGTTAGCCTAATTAATTCTATTTCACTCTCTCTCATGAAATAAAATTACATAGATTAATTATCTTTTTTGCCTTTCTACACAAAAATATCCCTATCAACTACTTTTAGGGTGCATGCAGGTGGAATGTGATGTTGGTGCCATCTTTGTTATTTACAGCTATTATCCTAGGACAGTATCTTAGAGAAGTGCTCTAGGTAATAGATCATAATGTTTGAGATTTTGGAAGTTGATATTGGTGCAATAGTAAAATGAATATATTATGAAGCGAGAGATCATATATTTGCATTTCATTTTGGCAAATAATTGGAGCTCCAATTAATCATGTGAAAGAGTTTCAAAATGAGATGTGATGAATTTGTGCTTGATGTCGGAAATAAGTTGAGCAATGATTCGTGATGACAACTTTATCCACCATATGATATTTGGTTGATTAAATTGATAACCCCTCCTTATCTATCATTCAACCAGCAACAAAATACAATCTAAGAGAAAATCAATTAATCAAACCCAATGCCATACATGCTCAATGATCAAAGAGGATCTTTGAACTTAATATGGACCACTTTGTATACTATAGGTAGGATTGAACAGGATCCAGGAGCAAGATCTGTTACATCGGAAAGCCAAGTCGCAAGCCAAATTTTCAAAGATCATAACTTGATGATTTGATATCTAATTTTATAATATTTTTTATATAAATTAGATAAATTTTCAAGATCTACGACATGATGTCATCACATCAAGAGGGCGGTGCCCCTAGTGATCAAGCTGAAACTCCTTTGTCAGGGTCTCGATCGGTCAATTCAAAAATTTTCTTTCGGATCAGACTTTAACCTAATATAGCTTCCAATCCAAGAAAAATTCAATGAAGTAATAGAAATTAGAGTTGATGTAGAAGTCGAGATCTATCTATTGAAAAGTTTTAGCTTTACTCAATTATGTCTACTAGATACGTCTATTTTAGATAAAAGAGTCCTATTAGAACTAAAAGAGAAATCTGATCCAATTTGTATAAGAACGGACCTTATTATTATAAATAGAGAATATATATCTTATTTTTAATCGATAAAAAAAATAAAATAGAAAGAGAAGGGATTTGAGTCCTACTTTTGAAAAATTCATCTCTTCTTCTACCTTTTCTTTATGATATTCAAGTTGAATAAGTTGAAGGAATTCTTTTTTCTTTCTAATTGGATCATTTAATGCTTAATGGATTTTATTGAGAAAATTGTTAAAGATCATTGGTCTGACCACTACCTCAATTTATCAATCCAATACGAAAGAAGGTGATTGTCTGAGAGGTAAATTGGGCCCAATTGGTACCATCAATCCTACAATGTATCGCACCAATCTTCAAGTGTTGCATCAATTTTGGATATATTTGGCTAGAAAGAATTGGATTCTAGAATAAAAATGAGAATGAATGACTCCCATTTTAGCCATTTAGTTGAGAGAGTGTCATTTCCATTCTGATTTTAGGAAGAATGAGAATGTCCCAATCCTCCAAATTTTGGTTCTTACTCTCCTCTAGTATGCAAAATCCATTCTGATTTTAATTTTTGTCATGAACTAAACATATCTAATGATATAATCATTTCAATTCACATTCCAATCGTGAAATAAATATGCTCCTAAAAGATTGGGCGATCATCTGATAGATATTTGTAGCACTCTTATAGGGCTCATGCCCAACCACAAATGAATCACTTCGACTAGTGAGGAGCAGGATCTGATATTTTTTAACTTGAAACCAACAAATGGTTGGTCGAAACCAACCTCTTCCAAACTTATCTATTCAAAATCATGAAGGAGAAGCCATTCCAACCACTTGGTTGGGGGAGTACCATTTCTTTTTCGATTTTGGAAGAATGAAAATGTCCCAATCTTTTAGAATTTAATCCATATTCTTCTCTGATGTTCAAGATTTACTTTGATTCTGATTTTGATTACGAACTAAATGCATCTAAAGATATAATAATTCTAATTTTCATTTCAATCCATTTCAATTTCGACTCTAGTCACAAACTAAATATGCCTTTAAAGGACTAGATAGTCGTTTGATGGGTAATTGTAGCATTGTTATTGGGTTCATGCCCACCTCCAAAATGAATCACTTTGACCAGTGAGGAGCGGGATCCGGCATCTTGAAACCTAGAAGCCTTGACCCAATAAGAGGTTGGTCATTTTGACCAACCTCTTTCAAACTTAATCATCCGGTGACCAACCTCTTTCAAACTTAATCATCCAAACCGTGGAGGAGAAGGTGATTCATCGGAGAGGTGTTCTTCGACCAACCTCTTTCAAACTTAATCATCCCCTTTGACCAACCTTCTTCAAACTTAATCATCCAAGCCGCGGAGGAGAAGGCGATTCATCGGAGAGGTGCAGGCGGCTCACCAGTCTCCTTCATGACGGGGTCGACGAACACGAGACGGGTCAATTATTCCACCGGTAACACGAGCCAAATTAAATTTTATAGCAAGAAAATTTGTGGGTCCCTTGCGAAAATGCTCATATGATAACAGAATCGGTCAAGGCTACACCGCGGGATCTACACCGTCCAATTGCCTGAGCGACTCCGCGTTCTCTTCCGCCAATGAGGAAGGAGGCCATTTTGCTGGGAGAACTTTCCCATTGTGGGGCCCACTATCTGAGCACGTGACCTGTGGCCGTTAAGCAGGCGCTAACCCTGATTCGTCACGTCATGCGTTGGATATCCGGTATTCGTTTGTGAGGGAGGAAGGAGGCGAAGGCCCCAGGGAGCTTCCAACGCTTGCTCCGCACATAACGATGGTCCGAAAATGCCATCGCTGAACTGTCACAATCACAGAAATGCCATGCGGTGTTACGTTACTAGAGGCACGTCGCTGGTGTTACCAATTATTTTGTGGTAAGCGAGGGGCATTTTATTCCCTGTTCTTCTATGAATAGCAATAGCCCTGAGCGCGCGCCATTGGCCTTGGCTGTCCGTTCGCACGCACGCACGCGAGAGTGGGGCAGAACGCCATCGGTCCGCGCCCTAACTCCAACGTTCGAGCCTTGTTCCCCTCTTCCAAAGACTCCCTAGTGATGGATCTCTCTGAGAAGTCTCGCCAATCGCTTCTTCCGAATTTCCTCTACTCCTCGTCGGCCACCAGGAGCCTCGCCCTCGAGAGGGTCTTGAGCCGGAACCCTGAGTCGCCAGCGCCTCCGCCGTCGATTGGCGGCGGATCGCAGGGATCGTTCCTCATCCAGGCCCCGAGCGAGCCCAGGGAGATCGCGCTGTACTCGCCGGCGTACTACGCCGTCTGCACCGCCGGCGGGATCGCCAGCTGTGGGCTCACCCATACGGCCATCACGCCGCTCGATGTCCTCAAGTGCAACATGCAGGTGAGCACGATCTATTTTCTTGGGGCCTCTTTGATCCGGATATTGGAGCTTGATATTCCATTTCTTTGGGATTCTTAAGGGATTCTTGTTGGATTGCTGATTTCTTTTTATCGATCCTCTTTCGTTAGTTCTGCGTTGCATACGGAGGTTTTCCCATTTTTCTTCATTTGAACTTTGGTTGACGGCCAAGTGCAGAGAAAAAGAGGTACTTCCTAAGAAGTGGAGGTGGACCTCTTATTTGGTTGGAGTTTTAGAATAACAGATAGTGAAAAAAAAAATTTATGAAAAATCACTGCTCATATTTCATAGAAAGTGAAGACTCACGAGGGAGGTAAATTTTGAAACTTTTCGTAAGATAAAAAGTGATGATACTTTTTTCTTTCTTAAAATATCTTTTTAAGATTCACGATTAAAATTTTACAAAATATCAATAGATGGTTAGAATAAAATACTGAATAGTGATATAATATTATATTAATATTATCATAATATTTATATAAATATAATATTAATATTAATATTATAATATTTATTATTTTTTAATATTATTTTAATATCTACAATAATATAGTATTTTTTATTAATATTAATATAATACTAATATTAATATATTAATATTAAAATTATATTATATTTATATCTATATTAAAAAATTATTATATTAAAATATTAATATGATATTAATATAATATTAATATATATTAGTATTATATTAATATAATAAATTATTATGGTCTAATATTATATTATAATATATTAATATTATATTTATATCAATAATATATAATATTTATATTTATATAAAATTTAGGAGTAAAAAGATATGATCTTATATCTACGAAGGATGTAATAGATATTTTATATAATTTTTTCAGAAAAATAAATGTTGAATCAAACATAAACTACTTTGTAATAAATAATTTTCTCATAATCAACCAAATATACTATTAGTCTATTTTCAGAAAATAATTTTCTAACTTTCTGAAAAGTTACTTCTTTAAGAGAAAAGTTCTTCTCATGAACCAAACGAGTTTTTAGAATAGATGAGCTCGAGGCCTGGCCCTTTGGAGGTCTGGATCTACATCCAGAAACATCGATTTTCTTATTTTCTTTCATTTGACCGATTGCTATTCAATATGGTGTTGGAAATATGTTATGTCTTTGCTGATCTGTTCTTGCTTGTGGTTTCTTTAAATTAAAAAAAAAAAATCTAAAATGGTAGATCTGAAACCTGTACTCTATGGTTATGGCTTTATGGATCTGCACTTATTGATTGATTTACCCTGATCGTTGTCTGCTTTGGTTTGGAATAAATTTGAAATTACTTCCTGGAGTTAAGATTCGAATCATGCTTTTGATTTGTTGGAAGTTCTTTGCCTTTATTACATCTTTTGTTGGTTCCATTTGTAGGATTATCTTGCCTGTTGATACCTACAGTTGTTGGTATTTTGAAATTTCTTATTTATTAGTAGATGAATGTGTTGGTATGGTCTCTTTAGAATTGTGTTTTGACATTGGCTCTCGGACTTGTGGTATGTGCATTTGATAGGACATTAGATCCATATGAAGCTTTTTATTTCTTAAGGTTATTGAGAAGTTTCTCTTTTTAATGTGCCTCATTCGTTTGTCCCATTTATGGATAATATCACTTATTGATCTGTAAGGTTATTTGGAATTTGGAATTTTCCTTGACGAGTGGCTGAATAATTTATTTTGTTTGCTAACTAGTGTCACATTTTAAAATTGTGTTTTGACCTTTACTATTGGGTTTCTGACATGTGTGCTTTGATGTGAATGTAGTTGCCTATATTAAATATTGCCTTCCATCGATGTAGATGGATGATTTCTTTTCTTTTCTTTTCTTTTCTTTTCTTTCCTATGAAGGATGAGGTTCATTTCAATTTGGTGTTTATAGATTGATCCACGTGACATTGAGTTTTTGTTGGGTTTTTCAGATTGACCCAGCTAAGTACAAAAGCGCCACATCAGGATTTGGTGTCTTGCTTAGAGAGCAGGGGTTGAGAGGTTTCTACAGGGGCTGGGTGCCAACCCTACTTGGTTACGGTGCCCAGGGGGCATGTAAACTTGGGTTCTATGAGTTCTTCAAGAAGTACTACTCAGATATTGCTGGACCTGAGTATGCTGCCAAGTACAAGACCCTGATCTACCTTGCTGGGTCTGCTTCGGCAGAAGCGATCGCTGATGTTGCTCTCTGCCCCATGGAGGCAGTGAAGGTGAGAGTCCAGACACAGCAAGGGTTCGCTAGGGGTTTGAGTGATGGATTTCCGAAGTTTGTCAAATCTGAAGGTTATCTGGGGTATGACCTTTTCTTACTCCTGCTTGTCAATTTTTTTGTTGATTGGTCTTTTTTTTTTTTTTTAATTGTAACTTTTCTTATCTCGATGTGCTGAAATGCAGATTGTATAAAGGATTGGTTCCACTTTGGGGGCGTCAGATTCCATGTAAGAAGATCTTCCTTTTTTTCCATTTACAGATGCTGCTTTACTATATCTTCTTTTTTTTTTTTTTTTTCCTTTTTTCTTTTTGTTCTGCTTGATTCCATTATATGTGCAAGCCATGTTTTTTATGCAGTTTGTGAAGTGCTGATGTCTGGCATTACTTGCATAATTGTAAAAGCTTAGATGTATGTGTAGTTCTTAGTTTTTTCGACTATTGAAATGCTGACTAGTTAAGCTGGTCAACTTGACAAGAGTAATTTAGATGCTTTAAAACTGATTTAACTGATTAGTTTAAAAGGATTGTTAAGGCATTACATGTAATTTACCATAGGAGTATATCTTATATGCTCAAGCGCACATTTTCCATGATTGTGTTGTTTTCCATGAATGTGTTATTTCAAATGAGAATGTTTTTTTGTTGTTCTGTGTTTTTTTACGAATATGGTTCTACATATCTTAAGATCAACTATATTCAAGACAAAATACATTTTAAAAACACACACATGGTATGGATTTTTTTTCTTTAATATTCTAGTTTCATAGGTTTTCTAATTGTTGCTTTGATATTCACTGGAATATATCCCCATATCAAATGCTGCTTTAGAATTTTAAGCACTGGAATACAATTCCTTCGGTAACTGAGCTGATTTTCATTTGCCTTTTTCTTTATCCCGTGTCGCTGCAAGGATTGTTAGCTTCCACACTAAATGCATGACCGAAGCAAGTTTTAGCTTTTCCTATATCAGTTGCTTTTAAAGAAATTTCTTTATTAATGTAAATCACTTTCATATGAGGTATGCATGGATGTCTGATGAAGACTTTAGCTTATCAGTTGTACATAAGGGTAGAGAAGGAAAGATGTTGTAACTAGCATCATTCAGGATGTGCATCCACAGCGGTTGAAAGGATTCTATTACTCTCTTCTTTCTCCTTTGTGTCGTATAGACAGTTTAACTCGCTCTTTTCTTTTGTGCAAGCGCAAACTATGAAAAAAAAAACTGATACCGAGGTAAATCACATTCTCACTGAGAGCAATGAGAAAATTTGGCTCATAAGTCAGCTGACAATTGGATTCGAGCCTTTCTTTCTTGTGAACCTTGATTTGCATGCATGTCCTTTCAAGTGTGCACTTGTTTGTGAGGGCAAATTTGCTAAGCACTTTAGGATAGCCCTTTTTCGCAAGCAAGGGAACATTCAAGAGTTATGTTGCTATGGGCACACGCACATGCATGTATGTATGTATTTATGTAGATGACAAGTTTCCTTTGAACTTCATGGTCAAAGGCCTTTTGCATAGTTTATACACATACCTATGACTTTTTCCCTTTTTGGATTCCTTTTGTCCCCTCTACTTGTTGCAATCTACCTCTATATTGATGCACATAGTTCTTCTTGAAATCTGTACATGACTGTCAAGATTTTATGTGTGCATATATCAAATTATCCTCTCCTCTTGAGTCTTCTCCTGTTTGATTTTAAATGGAGTTGCACTCCAACGAAGTGGTGTACCCATTCAACTTTGATGCATTCTCAGCCCACTCTCCATGCAAGTACTGGTGTTATTAATCTTATTTCAGTTGCCCCTTATTTTGCAGAAAAACAAAATGGTTCTTATTATGGCTGACAATTTTTTACTTTTTTGGTTGATGGACATCTGATTTGCTTGCCAAACTTGTGATGGTTGTTTCGTTCGATAAGCTTGAGGGTTTGCATGATGTCTCAAAGTATTGTGACTTTTAAGGTCTTTACTGATTTTAGCCTTCATATGTTTGCACATATCCTTCACCATCTTAAATGTCTTGCAAAGCTCAGCAGGAATGCTAATGCATTGTGAACTAGCTACAAATTTTGCCTTCGTTTTTCACCGTTTTGTTGCAACCTATGTTTCATTTCTTGTGCATGTAGTTCTTGTTGGAATCTGTTTGTGGTTGCAAGATTTGAAATGTGCATATTAGCAAATAATCCTCTTTGCTTGGGACTTCTTCGCTTGATTTTGCATGGAGTTGAACTCCAATGAAGTGGCTAAAATACTATTAACCACTCAGGTGTGCCAATCTTTTGACCACTATTTTTTTTTTCATCTCTTTTATCTATTTTTATTTTTTTTTTTGACCGTGCATATGCCCTGCATTACCTGAGATGCTTCTATTTTTTTTTTTTTCATGATGGGCACTCTTCCCATCTGTTTATTGTCAACTAAAACAGGGCGTATCTAATATATTTATGTTAGTAAGATGTTCCTCGCCTGTCTCAGTTTGTATCAAGATGCACTATCCCTACTTTTGGAATTAAAATGTGTATTTATTGTTTATATGCCAATATAAAAGAATAAAAGGAAGGCCATTGCTTTGTTTCCTTTCGTTTATTCAAATGCTAATGATGCTTGTCATTCACAGCGAGGGTATATGGGCAACTGATTTGAGACATTTGTAATTGAATTGCATATGCAGATACTATGATGAAATTTGCTTCTTTTGAAACTATTGTTGAGCTTCTCTACAAATATTCAATTCCCACTCCAAAGGACGAGTGTAGCAAGACACTACAGCTAGGAGTGAGCTTTGCTGGAGGGTACATCGCTGGGGTCTTCTGTGCTCTTGTCTCACACCCGGCGGACAATCTTGTCTCGTTTCTTAACAATGCTAAGGGTGCCACCGTTGGTGATGTAAGTCTTGCACAGTTAGTTCTTATTTATCATGCATAATGTTGATCCACTATATTTTTTTTTTTTTGTATTTGTTTTTTTTATTATTGTTCTCTTGATTGATTAGGCTGTGAAGAAGCTTGGGATGTGGGGTCTTTTCACCCGTGGGCTTCCTCTTCGTATTGTTATGATTGGTACGCTGACTGGAGCACAATGGGGAATTTATGATGCATTCAAAGTCATGTTTGGCCTGTAAGCACCTCTTGCAAACTTATAGCGTCCTCATTGTAAGATATGCAGCAGTACTATATTATTAAAGATCAATTCCTAATAATTTGAATCTTTTGCAGGCCAACCACAGGTGGAGTCGCTCCTGCTGCAGCCCCCGCCCCAGGGATTGCACAGCTGAAAGCTTGTGCATGATTTTCTAATGGATACAAATAATAACAGATTTGTGACATTAATTTGTCCATTTTGAACGGCAGTGTATTATTTGTCTTGAAGCAACTACATCGCTTGTTTTGATATTTTTGGGGGGTTTTGATCGCATCCCTTTGCCCTGCGAGCTCTGTTGTTAGACTCGTATTTTGTTAGAATCATACGAGTCGGGAGTTGACTCGTATGATTCGCGATGATTCACAAGACCGAGTCGAACCGGAATGGTGAATCAAAAAATAAGAAGAATCGCATCTGAATCGCGAGTCCGTCGGTTGAATCGTGCAACTTGAGGGATCATCCGATACCGTCGAGTCGGAAAAGATAAATTTCGATGATGGTTATTCACCATTTTTAGAAGTCGAAGAATCAGAAATCAAAATAGAAATCAAATCAGACAGAGAAGCAAATCAAAGAGATTTTTCACCTTATTCGACTGTTTCTCCATCTTCTCTGATTGCTTCAAGCCTTCGAAGACTATGGCGAGAAGAGGAAGAGGTCGCATAGGGAAGATGAAGCTTCGAAGTCTTTGAAGCATCGCCACAAGTTCGCCATAGGTCCGATAGGTTCTTCTTTCCCATTATTTTTTTTATTTCTCTTCCTCGATCTTTCTGTTTCTCTTTCCAAAAGTTTTTTTTTTTTTATCAAACCAAAGCCTTCTTCTTCCCCGATCTCTCTATTTCTCCTTCGAAACCCCAAATTTTTTTTTTTAATGTTGGACCGAAGCCTACTTCCCAATCCCTCTGTTTCTTTCCTGTTTTTCTTCCCCAAAGCCGTCCGAAACCCTCCGTTTCTCTTCCTCGATGTCGCCTGCGAACCTTTTTTTTTTCTTCCCTCCGTTTCTCTTCCTCGATGTCGCCTGCGAACCTTTTTTTTTTCTTCCAATCCTTTTTTTTTTTCTCCCGAAGCTCTTTCTGGGTTGCGGTCCCTCTTTTTTTTTAAGTTGGCCCTTCTTTAGAAGCTTCGAAATCGAGAGGGGAACTAAAGAGATCCAGTGACTCAGTCCCATTTCGATTTCGTTGCCACCAACAGGCAACAGCCACTTAAAAAGATGTTCTCAGCTTCTTGAGATAATTACTTTCTCACTTAAATTCTCATCCAAAAAAATAAATAAATAAACACAGTAATAATAGTAAGATTAAGTTTTTTTTAACAATTTTTTAATAATTTTTATTTTTTAAACAGAGATTATCTTACATATTTTACAGTGGAATTGTGTATTATTATTTTAATGAATAATGGCACCTAGAAAAAAAATCTAAAGTTGTGGATCCCACTTGAAATCATTGTAAAAAATTTGATGATGACAAAGAGGGCGATGGAAATCGATTACATCTTATATGCAATTATTGTAATAAGAGTTTTTGAAGAGAAGTGAATAGAATGAAAAATCATCTTGTAGATACACATAACAATGTTTCTCTTTGTACTCAAGTTCTTGAAGAAATTCAGAATTTTTTTAAAAATTTGTTGGAGGAGAAAGAAATAGAGAAAAATTTGGATGATGATGTTGAGTGCTTTAAAGTAGATGAACCAAATGCAAAAATAAAGAAAGAAACTATAGATTCATTTATGATGAAAGGAAGAAGAAATGTATGTAAACAACGGACAATAAATGAAATGATAAAAAAAAAAGAATCAGTAGTTAGAGATATTTGTAGATTTCTACATGGACATGTATTCACATTCAATTTGGTCAAAAGTCCTTTATTTGCTCAAATGATGAAATCTATTGGGGAGTATGGGAAAAGATTGAAACTCCCTTCTTATCATAAAGCTAGAGTTACTTTCTTGAAGAAAGAAGTAGAAAATGTTAATAAATGTTTGATAAAATATAAAGATGAGTGAAAAAAATGGAATGTTTAATCATGTCCGATGGTTGGACTGATGGAAAAAGTTGGTCTATTACTAATTTTTTTATGAATAGTCCCAGTAGGACAATGTTCCTCAAATTATTGGATACCTCTGATGTTAGTAAGGATTCAAATAAGTTGTTTGAATTGCTTGACAACTTAGTAGAGGAGACTGGAGAGAAAAATATAGTTCAAGTGGTGACAGATAGTGCCTCTGCTTATGTTGGCGTGGATAGACTCTTAAAAGAAAAGAGAAAGCATCTTTTTTAATTTCTACGTGCAGTCCATTATTTAGATTTAATACTTAGTAACATTGAAAATATTTCAATTTTTTTTAATACACTTGGCAAAGCAAGGCAAATTACAATTTATATTTATCATCATACTTGGGTTCTTAGTTTGTTTAGAAAATATTCTAAGAACAAGGAATTGATAAGACCGACGGTTACTAGATTTGCAACATTCTATCTCACTTTGAGAAGCATACTAGATAGGAAGATTGCTTTAAAGGCTATGTTTACTTCAGAGGAATGGGCAAGGAGCACTTATGCAAGCAAATTTAAGGCTTGAAAAATTCAAAAAATTATATTGAGCGATAACAGATTTTGGAAAGCTACAAAATATTATTTGAAGTGTATCCTTCCTTTGGTAAAAGTATTGAGACTTGTTGATAGAAATGCAAAATCGGCTATGGATTATATTTATGAAGCAATAGATAGAGCAAAGGAACAAATTGATAAAAATTTTAATAATGTTAAGAAGAGGTATGATCGGATTTGGGAGACAATTGACATTCATTGGGATTTGCAACTCTACAGACCACTTCATACGGCAGCATATTATCTTAATCCCAAATAAGTCATATTTTTTTAATTTATATTATTTTATTAATAAATTTTATTATTTTAAATTTAAATTTATTTTTTGATTCTTGACCTTTAGGTTTCAATATGATCCCAATTTTAACACCGATGAAGTAAAAATTAGATTGTTGAAGATAATTGCAAAGATGTATCCAGATGTTGAGACAAGAGTCATTATTGATTCACAACTTGAAAAATTTAAAAAGATCGAAGGATTATTTGGGATGGATATGACGGTATCAACAAGAAATAAAAAAACAATCAGATAATTATAATTTTAATTTTATAAATTTATTTTTATTTGTCTAATTTAAATTTAATTTATCTTATTTTATTTGTCTCGCTCTATGATGGAAGAGTTTTGGAGAACAGTGCAAAAAACTTCAAAGGCTAGCAATTCGAGTACTAAGTCTTACTTGTAGTACTATTGGATGTGAAAGAAATTAGAGCATATTTGAACATATTCATTCCAAAAAAAAGAACCGTTTGGAGCAACAAAGATTGAATGCCTTGGTGTTTGTCAAGTACAATATTCAACTTGAGATGAGATAACAAAAAAGACATGAAAAGGAGAAGACATATGATCCGATATACTTATCAGATATGGAATCAGATGATGAGTGGATAACTGAGCAAGAAGAGCCATGCTTACCGGATGATGTGTCTTAGTTGGATGTAAATGAATGTTTTGATGAGGGACCTAATAACAGAACAAGGAAGAGAGGTATGCAAATTATTTTCTAATTTTTTTTAAATTTTTAATTTTTTAAATAATTACATTATTTTCTTATTTGACTTTGTTGGTTCTTAAAATATTTTTGTAGGACCAAGAAACTTAAATGTTGATAGTAAAGGTAAAGGGAAAGAAAAGGTTGTTGAGAAAAATATTGAAGTGATAGAAAAAGATGAAGGTAATGAGGAAGAACAGGAAGAAGAAGAGAATCAAGAGATGATTATGCTTGAAGATGATGATGACGACGGCGGCGGTGGCGGCGGTGGTAATGATGACATTAGCTTTGGGGATGATTATGATGACTGAAGATTTTATTTAATTTTTTGAATGAACAGTGAATTAGTAATACTTTATATTTACTTTTAATTTATGTTTTGAATTTAGTATTTTAAACTTATCTATACTTTTTGGACATCTTTTTGAGTATTCATTGACTAATAGATTGGTATACATTTTGATTGTACTTTTTGTTATTGAATCTTACTATTCGAGTCACGATTTGAGTCGCGATTTGAGTTAAAGCATGAGCAATTCACGAGTCGAATCTCGATTTGACAACATTGCCTGTGAGGCTCATCGGACAAGTGGAGATAGAATTTGGCATCATAGCAGTTGTAGGGCTATTGAGAAATAGATCTCTTTGTACTTTGACCAAGCTTTTATCCTCCAAATTTCAGGAAGGATTTCATGATAATTTCATTCATTATAATTGTTGTTACTTCTTTATCTAAATTTTATATATTGAATTTGACTCTTAATATGGTCTAATTATTTCTTAATCAGATGTAACTTATTAGGTTAGTCACATGTATTAAATCAATTACAGTAAGTCCAATTAATTAAAGAGTTCTATTCCTAATCACATATAGACTGGAAGTTCAACTTTAATTAGAGTTAGTCCTTTTGATGGGACAAGCAAGTGTGGGTATAAATATAGAGATGTCTTAATTTTTTTTGTCCAACTCTCAAAAAGGTACGAATGATTTTCATCGATCGTTCACGTTAAGGAGAGTGAGAAAAATTAGAAAATTAGATACCTCACAGAAGAAGACCAGACATCCTGTGGGCTACGGGATCATCGTATTGGATACATGATAATGCAAGGCATGATTTATTTATGATTTAATTTTTACATAAATATAAAAGCACGATCCAAACATAAAAAATTAAAATTATCTAATATGTGGTATCAGAACCCCAATTTTATACTTCATGTTCATATAAAAACTTTTCGATAAATTTTTTGCTTATTTTCAAAATACTAAAATCAAGGTTTTGAATTTTTTGAATTAAATAAAGGCTTAGAAAATTAAATTATGTTTTTCTTAATTTTTTAGAAAATAAAAAAAGTTTGTGTGGCCGACCTGCTGTTAGAAAACTCTATGGTTTCGTACGTATAGTTTAAAAATTTTTTTAAATATTATACAGTAGAAGTAAATAAATTAAAATATTTTTAATTTAAAAATATGTACAAGATCTAATCTGAAAATCATGCGTAGGATCTTAACACAAACATGCTATCTTGATCTGAAATCTGAAAAAAAATCAAACATTAGCAAAACAAAATCAGAGATCAGATCTCCATACCTTCGGATCTTACGGATGTCCGAAGTTTCGATCGTAGCCGCGCACGCACCCGCCTCTACTGATATCCATATAAAGATGCCTGATTGAAACATTGAGATCACCGGTGTGCTAGCATCTTGTAGATCTTGCTCCTCAGCGTTGGATCTACATTTCTTATTTTGGATCTCGAAGAAGAAGATCGCTGCGTGAACTCTTTCGCGCAGATCCGATGGGATCTGAACCAGATCACCAAGAAGGAAAGAAAAACTTTTCTTCTTCTCTTCTTCTCTCTCTTTTTCTCTCTTAGATCTAATCACCATCAGATCTTGGCGTTGGGCATTGAAGGAAGAAGGAGGAAAAGTTGGGGCATTGAGAGGTTGTGATGTCCTAAAGAAGCCGTCTGCTTCCTCTCATGCAAAACCTCACGCCCCAAAAATTTTTGTCGCATAAAACTAACTACCTCACCTCCCAACCACATCCTCACGCCCTAAAAGATCTTATCTCTTTTGATCTTAGCCATTCAAACCAAAATCAAGGATTAGATGGGCGTGGAGATGATGTTGTATGGCAAGAAAGAAATCCCACAAAAAAATTAGCGCATGCCCATTCCTTTTCAAATTTTTTGTCGCACAAAAAATTCCTTATACGCCGTATCAGATATGATTTAATCCTATTTTGAATCAAATTCAAATAGAAATAAAATCTGGAAGAAAGAGAATCCCAAATAACATGGGGTGCCAACTATTGGACCCCCTCCCCTTTCACGCGCACAAAAAAAAAAAGGGGGTGCATTTTCATGCGCTCCCTCCCCTTCTCAACATGAAAACTAGAGAGAGTCTCAAAAAATCTAGACTCTCTGAGTCATGGTTCATCTGGTTCAAATTAGATCTCAATCGGATTCAAATCAAACCTGAATCGAGTCGAATTCGAAAGACTGCCAAGTCTGATCCAATCAAGCTTGAAATCCAAATCTAATTTGAATAATTGAATCCAATTAGAATTAAATTAAATTAAATCTAATTCAATTAAATTTGATTTAAATTAATTAAAATTTAATATATAATTTAATCAGTCTCAATAAAATTATAACATTTGTAATTAAGTTCCTGCGCTAACAATTAACAGTTGTCAAAACTGTAACGATCACAAATTAGCAGTTTCTAAAATTCAAACTATCAATCCAATTGATAATTCAAATATGATCTAAGCCATTGATCAGGTCATGCTCCTTTTGTGTGTGATCCCTCAGATTTTATTCTGTCTGGTAGTGAGACATACTATGATCTTCATCACAGTATCATCGAAACTCTTTTTGATGGACTAGAACGATTCCAACTCACCTCAACAAAGATCATTGATCTGAAAATGATCCTAGTGAGTTCTCACAATCCATCAGTGATGTCTAGCAGCATATAGTGGCAATCCAGTAGAATAGAAAAAATGAATCCTTAAGTGCAATTATCGTGTGATACAATCTCTCTATCGTGAGTCCCGACTAGATAGAGGTCATGGAGAACTCGTCAAACCCCATCGTCAGTCATATGCTAGATTGGCTCAATTCGAGTTCATCTGTGAATTCCATGAAAACTCTTTTCCAGTATTCACACTTACTTTGATCAGAGATTTTTTGAACTCAGTCTTGCGAATCGCATAGGACTTCTCTACTAAGATCGATAGATTCCATCTAGGTGCATCCTACTTCAAACAGCAAACCTGAACTTACAATAGCCAACATACACAGTAAAAATCCGAATAGCTAAGAACCAAGAAAATATACAGTCAAACTAAGTAGTCTCACTGTGAATAGCCAACATACCGTAGGTCAAAAGACGAGTCACACCACTGCAGCATCGAGAAAATCACTGATGAGTAGACATCCAAGTGATTTCTCGAATTGATCATGCTCAGTACAAGTTGTTCTCTAACAACCACCTGCACTCTCACCTCAGTGTCTCTACACCGCAGACTCGAGACTCATCTGTCCTAAAGAGAGATGATCCGAGCATCGATCTTGAATAGACTGATCACTGTCTTTCATGACGATCCTTCGATCGAAAGTATTTAGAAATTAGCCACTAATGATGTATGTCTCAAATTCTCAATACTTTGAGAATATATAAAATCATCTTTATTAATTTTTAAGACAAATCTTGGACACAAGATATGATCGGTTATAAAGATTGTCCATCAAGTACAAAACATGCCCTAGATAAAGATATGTATCTGCCAAAATTGACTTCTAAGGCACACATCTAATAAACTCTCACTTGCACTAATGTCAATCTGCCATATACCTAAGCCTTATCTTCTAAAGACAGGCTTTGGTGTTTAGCTGGCTAAGTAACTCGGGCCCACCACATCCTATGTGGAGTCTACTCTCTGTATCTCTACGTATTTCTATTTGAGGTAATCACATATATCTCTGTTCTATGTGTATGAACTTCTGATGAGATCTTGACTCCTTACCAAGGGCTATGGACCATTATCTTTGCAGTACAATGTCAAAGCATCCAATAGTATAACATCCAGTTCTGCAACTATCATAAGAACCAAAACACATCCGACACATCTATAGCATATTCAACTTTCATTGATCGATTGCCTAGAACCCTTCTAATATACCGAACGAATATAACTCAAGAATACATGCTGATGTAGATATTCTACCATCAGCATCAATGTATCCTTCCACTCTTAGCTCTAATCTTTCTTCAAAGACGAGAAATAATTTCTTAGTGCTTTTTAAGTACTCAGAGATATTTTTCACAACCATCCAATGCTTCCAATCTGAATTTAACTAATATCTGCTCATAACTTTCACAACAAGATAATCAAGTCGAGTACATAGCATGACATACACCTATGCCTAAGAAGATAACGGATCTCTCTTGAAGATTTCAATACTGAACCCTTTCAACACCTCTTCTATGTACTTGTCTGTGAAAACCAAATATCCTTTTAAGATTTATCTCTATAAACCTTTTATTTCCAAAATATTTGATCTAGATCTTTGATAAGAAAATTCTATATGTAACCACATCATATCCGATGTCAGTATGGGGCTTTCCCACTGACCTTCATGTAACTACATGATTCTTCTTTATTTTTGATGAAATCAAACAATTTGATCATGACAATTCCAACTCTGAGATGTTAGCTTAAATCCATAAATGAATTTTCGCAGTGTCATCTCTATCACTGAAAGTGAAATCCATAGGCCACTATAAATAGATATCTTTCAAAGATATCTATTTAGTAGGGCTGTCCACACATATATTTTTCAAGATCGATGTACAACATTACCTCGTTGTAGGTTTCGAAATCATCCCTATGTTCTCAATCTCCCTCGAAAAATATTTTCTCTGAATCCTTTGTAAGAATACCTAGTATCCTTTTAAAGGATGGAAGATCCTACTAGATCTACGAGATAGAGGAGGTAGTACATATACTGGCTCATCTTAAATAGATTGTACTGGTCTCGTGACTCGTTGTTCTTTAGAGACTCTCTCTTTGAGTTCATCCTCCCACTGTTTCCAAGAAAACAGTATGATTGCACACAATCATATTGTAAACTACTGAGAAGAGAAAGTGACGTCCCAAACCCTTTTGGAATATCCCATAAACGATCTCTCATAGATCTATCCTCTAACTTGTCTATCATATCATATCTCATATGATGTGGTGAAACCAACTTTAGAAAGAACCTAATTTAAATTTTAAAAATTAAATATTGTTCCTAAAGAAACAATAGTTAAATTAGTGATATTCATGATGGAACGGACCATATCCCATACAGTGACATCGCTCCTCACAGATACCCCATTGAGCTAAGATGTATAAAGAGAATTCCATCATAAAACTATGCCATTCTCTTTAGATAACCGACAAATTCTCTATTTGGTATTGCATCCTCAATCTAATTGAAGTACCTTTAGGATTTTTTCGATTTACTTTTCTACTTCTCATCTAAATTCTTTGAACATTTTTCAAGTCTTTCAGATTTGTATCTTACATATATATCTATACCATGACTGTTCATCAGTAAAGGTGATAAAGTAGTGATAATATCCTAGTTTGACTCATCAAATGGGCTATACACATCATATGTGTACTAGGATAAGTATCTCAGTGGTCCTATCCCTTTGACCAACAAAAGACAGCTTGATCATTAATCCTCAAAAAGATGATTCACGGACTAGATATGACCTAACAGTCAATGAGCCCAAAAATTCATTTTCTCCAGTCGGTAAATCATTTCTTCTCACACATGACCTAGCCAAAAGAACCATCTGTATACTTCAGATTATTTCATTCTAGATCTCTCAGACCCAATGACATTCACTATTTGCTCAAATAATTTTCACAAATGCATCACCATGCAAATGATTATGAACTAAATCCAAACGGTAATCACCAAAGTTAGATGCCCACGGCCTCAATATAACTTTTGCACCATTACCGACTTAAAAGAGTCACTTCATCTTTCTTTAGTCCTCTTTCTTTCTTAGATCTTATATTAAACTGCGTAATATACACTAGAATCTAATGAAAAAGAGAAAACTGTAAGATCAAATTTGAATATTTCGACATACCTTCCAAAAGTGTGTCAATATTTTTTTAGGTTCTTCAGATATGTACCTCTAAACTTTTCAAGATCCCTTAGTTACCAGCATATTGATCAATTCAGTTAAAGTACTATAATATTTATTCATATAATAATTTCATAAACTATTCGTATGAATCAGAAATTGTAAAATCAAATCCATTAGCAATTTCTTATGTATGGTCATGTCGAGCTTTTCAAGCTCTTCAATATCTTTGATCATCGATCATGGACAAACTGCCCATCACACATCTTATGCACTATGTGACTCTGATCATCTCACAACTATTACCGATGAATCAGCATGTCATTGACAATCTACATATCCTTATGCATACATTAGATTTCATCAACTATGAAGTCCAATTTATAGCATATGATGCATGTCGTAGTACACCAAAATTAATCCTACTCACTACTATATAGATAGGATGAGTCGGGATCGTATCCGCAGGGATCTTAATTGATTATTTTGAAAATATAAAAAAAATAATAATAAATTATAAAAAAAATTAAGAAAGAAGCATAAAAATAAAATTACTTTTCATTTATCTAATAAAGAAGCATACATAAAGAAAAGAAATAAAATTATGATACAAGACAACTAAATCAAGTTGATCTTCTTGCTGCGCCCGATGGTGGATGTGTCTCCTTGAATCTTTCGTCTTCCTCCGTGCAGACAGCGACAAGATGGCTGGAAGGCTTGGTACAGGAACTTCAAGAAAGAAAGGTTGATGAAAGCGGATATGTAATAGAGAAAAGATAGCAGCACTAGGATTAGAACCTCTTCTAGATTTGATGGGATGTGAAAAAAGAATTTATGGAGGAATATGTTGTGCTAGGGTTAGTACCTCTCCTAGACTTATGAAGAAAAGAAAGAGGGAGAGAGAAAGAGAGAAGTTTGAAGAGAACATAGGCGTTGGCTTGATTGAAAAAGAGGGAGGCCTTGGGATTTTATTTATAGAGTGAGAAGGCTAAGGTTTCATGAAAAGAGAGATGGGAGTGTGAATAAGAACCCTTGGATCTTCATATTGATTCTCCTTCGTTGATCAATAAGTCGTGTTCACACTTAGTTCCATTTATCTTTTAATCTGGACCTTTGATTGGAGAGGTTGCTTCTTGACCCTTGATCTTTAAGTTGCGTTCACACTGAAAAAAGAGCTGATTGCTTGATTCATTCAAATCTGAACCAATTTGAGTCCAAATTGAATCGTATAAACCCAAACTCCCAATTACCTGCAAAATAGACTAGATAGCATTAAACTCTTAATAAAATAACATTAATGATTACAATATTTAGTGCCTCTAGCATCCTAAATTAAGTATTCATCACACCCCCCAATTTGAACTTTACTCGTCCTCGAGTAAAATAGATACATTAGCATTGTACACCAAATTGTCCTTGAATTGAAAGTTATCCTAGACATTCCTAACTATAGTTGATATCCGACTAGATCATTAAAGAGGTACTTTCTTGAATTATCAATTCGACCTAATTAATGGTTGAGTATTAGCCATAAAATTTTTAGAGATCTTTTTTCACCGACTTCCCACTCTACTCTTTAAGTCCTCAAACATGATGTGAGCAGGGTTTATTGTCTTCTTACAATTTAATCCCTTTATTTTTTTTAAAAAAAATATTTACATGTATAGTCAGTGCAATGTCCTAACCCCTTAAGCTTTCTAATAGACTCTTATAGCGAACTTTAAGCCAATGACTCCCAAACCAGTTGACTTTAGGACATTAGGTGTAAGGCACCCCTCAGGCTTACTAATTCAAATCAAAAAGACTACGAATTAAAACTGACTATATAAGATGTTTATTCACATTCTCACCTTTTGAGGCGAACAACAACGTTTACTTAGGCGAAGGGATCCGGTTACTTAGTGAGAAATATTAAAAAAAAAAATTTATTTTATCTCTCTTTTTTTTTAAATAATATTTTTTTTTGCATATCTCGACATTTCCACCCATACTCCCATAAAGCAGATTCTTCATTAAGATAGTGAAAAAAAGATTCTAGAATCACTTCAAAATTTAGTCTGATCTAAATTCTTCCATTAATTGGATGTCTTTAATAATTTTTTCCTCGATATCTCTAAAATTATCTAGACCGTTAATCATTTATTGATTAGAGTGCCTAGTTAACTTCAAATTGAGACAAAATTTAGATACACAAAACTAATTATTTCTAACCATACTCGAGGACTTAATTAGTTATTCTTCCCCCCAACTTAATTTTCATTGTCCCCAATGGAAGAAGAGAATCATAACAAAGCAAAAATAGAGTGTAACAAAGAAGGGCACCATCTGAGTTTGATGTGTGTAATATTGATTAAGATATCGTTCATTGCTGGGCTAGTGTGTTCTTGACTCCATTAATCATGGTGCTCCCCCCAACTTGGCTAATTATCCTTTTCAAAAATTTTTATAAAATAAAAAAAAATTGGATAGCTGAAAAATAAAATATTGGGTTGCCTCCCAACAAGCGCTAAGTTTAAGGTCTTCAGCCAGACCAAGCCAAAGTTTCATTGTAAACTGGATCATGTAATTCAATTGAGTCAACTTGCTCGCCATCTCTAATTTCATCCACATAATGTTTCAATCGTTGGCCATTTACTTTGAAGGTGTTTTTCTGTTTAGGATCTTTGATTTCAATTGCTCAACGAGGGAACACCTAAGTTACGACATATAGTCCATCCCAATGTGAACGGAGTTTTTCAGGAAATAGTCGCAATCTCCAATTATAAAGCCACACTTTTTGATTAAGTTCGAACATTTTTTGTGAAATGTATTTATCATGATAAGCCTTAGTTCGAGCCTTATAAATTCATAAACTCTCATATGCTTCATTGCGTAGCTCTTCTAATTCGTTCAATTGTAGTCTCCTATTACTACTCATATTTTTCATGTCGAAATTAAATTGCTTTATGGCCCAAAATGCACGGTGTTCTAGCTCTACCGGTAGATGGCAGACTTTTCCAAAAATGAGTCGGTAAGGAGACATTCCTATCGGGGTCCTGAATGCAATATGATAGGCCCATAATGCATCGTCTAATCATCCAGATCAATCTTTTCGATCAGACCTAACCATCTTCTCAAGAATTCGTTTGATCTCTCTGTTGGAGACTTCCACTTGGCCACTAGTTTGGAGGTGATATGGTGTGGCAACTTTATGAGTGATTCCATATTTCTTCATTAAACTTTCAAAGTGCCTATTCGTGAAGTATGTACCTCCATCACTAATAATAGCTCTTGGACAACCAAATCGACTTAAGATATTCTGTTGGATGAATTTGATTACCACCTTATGATCATTCGTTCTGGTTGCCATAGCCTCAACCCATTTAGATACGTAATCTACCGCAACCAAAATATATTCATATACATAGGATAGAGGAAAGAGGCCAATAAAATCAATTTTTCAAACATCAAAAACTTCTATGACTAAGATGGGAGATAGGGGCATCATGTTTTTTCTACAAATATTTTTCGTTTGCTGACAGCACAAGCACTCAAGGCAAAATTTATGTGCATCTTTAAATAATGTCGGTCAGTAAAATCTATTTTGTAACACTTTTGCGGTCATTTTCTTTCCACTGAAATATCCCCCGCATGCATGAGAGTGACAAAAGATAAGTACACTTTGATACTCACCCTCAGGGACACAGCGTCGAATCACTTGGTCAGTGCAATGTTTGAACAATTCGAGTTCCTCCTAATAATAATGTTTGACCTGTGAGAAGAATCGATCCTTCTCCTGTTTTGTCCAATAGAGAGAAACTTGTCCTGTTGCCAAGTAGTTAATGATGTGGGCAAACCATGGGATTTGATCAGAGGATGTTGCAAAAAGTTGTTCGTCAGAAAATTTCTCTTTAACTTCATCTGTACCCATCGTATGATCAACTAAGATTCTAGAAATGTGATCAGCGATCACATTTTCGGAATCCTTCTTATCTCGAATTTTTAGATCAAAATTTTGAAGCAGAAGGATCCATCTGATCAATCGTGGTTTAGTATCTTTCTTTGAGAACAGATGTTTCAAAGCCGCATGATCAGAATACACTAGAACCTTAGACCCTAACAGATATGAACAAAATTTATCAAGGACAAATACCACCGCTAGTAGCTCTTTTTCTGTCGTAGTGTAGTTCAATTGAGCATCGGATAGAATTTTGCTAGCATAATAGATCACATGTGGCTCCTTATTGATTTTTTGATCTAAGATAGTCCCTATTGCAAAATCGGAAGCGTCACACATGATTTCAAATGGGAAGGACCAATCAGAAGATTTTATTATGGGTGCTATTGTCAGGACTGTTCGTAACGTGTAAAAAATATGTAGACATTCTTCATTAAAAAAAATAATGTATCCTTGGCCAATAAATTGCGCAAGGGTCTTGATATTTTGCTAAATTTTTTAATGAAGCGTCTGTAAAATCCTGCATGACCTAAGAAAGATCGTATTTGTCGAACTGAAGTGGGGGGGTGGTCGTTTTGAGATGACCTCAATTTTCGCTTTATCTACCTCAATCCTCCTTTCGAAAATAATGTCCCAATATAATTCCTTCCCGAACCATGAAATGGCTCTTTTCTCAACTTAAAACCAAATTTATCTTCGTGCAGTGCTTAAGGACTTTGGAGAGGTTATGAAGACAATCCTCAAAAGTGGTTCCAAATACGGAGAAATCATTCATAAATACTTCAAGATATTTATCTACCATATCCGAAAAAATAACCAAAATGCACCGTTGAAATGTGGCAGATGCATTGCAGAGTTCGAACGGCATACGTCGAAAAGTAAAAATACCGTAGGGGCAAGTGAAGTGGTCTTCTCTTGATCATCCAAAAATACAGGTATTTGATTGTACCCCAAATAACCATCTAAGAAATAAAAAAAATATTGACCTGCTAGCCATTCTAGGATTTGATCGATGAAGGATAATGAAAAATGATCCTTTCTAGTAACGGCATTGAGTTTCCTATAGTCAATGCACACTCGCCAATCAGATGGTGTGCGAGTGGAAAGCAATTCACCTTCTTCATTCTCTACCACAATAATACCTACTTTTTTAAGTACTACTTGAGTAAAACTGACCCATTTACTATCGGATATGGGGTAAATGATTCCAACATCTAACCATTTTACCACATCTTTCTTCACTACTTCCCGCATATTTGGATTCAATCTCCTCTGCATGTTTCGATGGGGTTTTGTATCTGCCTCGCAATGAATATGGTGCATACAGATGGAGGGGTCAATTCTTTTTAGATCGGCAATGGACCAGCCGATAGCCTCTTTATTTTTCTTCAGAACACCAACCAATTGTGCTTCTTGATCCGAGGTCAAGTCTGATGCAATGATCACCGGAAGGATGTCATTAGGTCCTAGAAATGCATACTTGAGTGTGGCCTGAAGTGGCTTTAATTCTAATGCAGGTGGTGATTCTAATGATGGGACTGTGGGTGTATTGGCTAATGCAGGCAATGGCTCATACTTGATTGTCTAATAAGGAGTAGTTTTATTACTTGATGTATCAACTAAAATATTTACTTCTTCACTACCTCCCTCCATATCACAGTCGTCCACTCCAAAGTACGTTAAATGGGTGTCTCGAAAATCATGTGCAAAAATCATTGATGTTGCTTCCTCTATAATATCCTCGAATGTATCTATTTCGAAGCAACTATCCATTGATGGTCCCTGAGATGCACTAAACATATTTAATCTCAGTTTCTTATTCCCAAATGATACGTACATGACTCATGTCCTACAATTGATGCATGCATTTGCCGTAGCTAAGAAGGGTCTACTTAAGATAATGAGAATTTGCCTTGGATTGCCATACAGTTCCATGTCAAAGACTAAAAAATCAACTGAAAAATAAAACTCATCTACCTTGACCAAAACATCCTCGATCATCTCATGTGGTGTCTTAATTGATCTATCAGCTATCTGTAGAGTGACCGATGTGGGTTTCAATTCTCCAAATCCAAAAAGTTCATAAATTGAGCTAGGTAAAAAGTTCACACTCGCTCCTAGATTTAGGAGAGCTTGTTTGATGTGAAGGTCTCCTATAATGCAAAAAATGGTAGGGGTACCTGGATCTTTAAGCTTTGAAGGGGTAGCGTGCTGGAATACAGAGCTAGCTTGTTCGGTGAGGCATACTTTCTTCGGGAGTTATGATCGAGATTTACGTTTCTGAGTGCACAATTCCTTCAAAAATTTTGCGTAAGCTGGGACCTGTTTGATTGCATCTAGAAGGAAGAAATTAATTTGGACTTGCTTAAATAATTCCAACATCTCATCAAGTCTTCCTCCTTTCTTATCCACAAGAGTGAGGGCTTTTAGGGCACTCGAAAATGGAGCTTTAGACAAGTAAGGTGATTCCGGTGCAGTTAGTCTCTTTTCTACTTTTGTGTCCTCCTTGCTCTTAGGTGATTTGGGCTTAGTCAGAGGTCTACGATCGGTCTCATTGATTTTACTCGTGTGTTCAATGACCTTCCCACTTTTGAGAGTCATAATTGATTTGGCATGTTCAGAAAAGATATCTGGAGTATTGGAGCTCTCAACCATGAATTGTCCTCTTGGATTGCTCTAAAATTGATTATGTAATTTTTCTCCTTCTTCTACTGACTGTGATTGCTAGTTGATCTATTTGGGTCTCTAGCTTAGCAATGGATTACATGTGGATTGATCTTTATTCTAGATAAAAATTCAAAAGTTGAGCTGTGACCAGTGATAGATAGTTGAGGAGTATTTTGAAACTGGTGGTATGATCCATGCCTATATGTCGGATCCTGATAATTTGGTCTAAGTACAGCAGGGCCAACCACTGGCTGTGATCTCCAGGAAAAATTTGAGTGGTTTCTCCAGTCGGAGTTATAAATGTTCGAATATGGATCATTTCCTGATCTACGAGCTTGTTGGGCTTGAGCTTGCTGGACCTGCTCATGCACAAATTCAGGAAATTGAGGTGCGATTGGATATTCACTAACAAAATAAGTCAAGCTTGCACACA
Organism: Elaeis guineensis; assembly: GCF_000442705.2. Lineage (NCBI taxonomy): Eukaryota > Viridiplantae > Streptophyta > Magnoliopsida > Arecales > Arecaceae > Elaeis > Elaeis guineensis. Next base: position 63,953,582 of record NC_026007.2, read on the forward strand.
ATGCACAAACATCTTGCACTAGATTAGGTAGAATCGAAGAGTGTTCGATATTCAGAAGACAGTCAAATTTTTGGGACAACTCATCTACCTTACTGTGGATATCCATAATATTTCCAATCCGATAGATTCCACCTCTTTTCTATTGAGACATGGGTTGTTCTCTAGAAATGGCAGACATGTGATGTAGGGAGTTCTCACTAAGTATTTTAAAGAGCTGCCAAGCCTCGTCCTCACTCTTTAGTATGAATGTCCCACCACACGATGCATCGATCATTTGTCGGTGTTTCTCCAATAGACCATCATAGAAACACTGAACAAGTTGCCATTTGGAGACAGCGTGGTGGGGGCATTTACGAATAAGATCTCTTGACATTTCCTATATCTCATGAAAAAGTTCACCATCCAATTGAGAAAAACTAGTGATGGCTTTTCTAATTTGATTCATTTTCCAATTGAAAAATATTTCTGGAAGAATTCTCTCTGAAGATGGTCCCAAGTTGAAATGATTATGGAATCTAGAGAGTTTAACCAATGCTTGGCTTTGTCCTTAAGTAAAAAAGGAAACAGTTTCGATCTGAGGGCATCATCGAAAAAGTTTTGGATTTTTACTGTGGAGCATATCTCAAGAAATTCGTCCAAGTGTTTATACGGATCCTCATTCGTCAGTCCATAGAATGATGGAAGCATTTGAATAATGTTGGACCTGATTTCGTATTATGCCACCTTCACAGGAGGAGGCTGGATACATGACAAGTAAGTGTAAGATGAGGGAGTAAAATACTCTCTCAATTGTCATGGTGGGTCAGTCTCTTGTTTTGGATTCATGATTTTGATTTGGTTTATTCGAATCATTTTTTCTAGCTCTAGGTCTAATGGGTGTAAATCAGATCGTAATAATCGACGTCCTAGCATGCACCCAAAAGATCTCATCGAGTTTTAATTTCAACAAATTTTTTTTTTTTGAAAGAGAAGAGAGGAGGAGGGAAAAGAATTCTAAATAAGAGAACCTAAGGAGTTCTAATGCTAAGAAGATAAAGAAGAATTAATTAGATTTGATATTTTTAGTCAACAAGCAAGTGGTTCAATCAATCCTATCTATGGGTTATCCTAGATCTAGACAGCTCCTAACTGCCAAGGCCACCTTTAAATACTCCAAGTAGCAGACTAGCCGTTCAACTGGCTAGATAAGTGTAAGGTTGGTGGGGGTCCCCCCGTTGCTTTCCTTAAATACCAACTGTGTTGGCCAAGTTAGCGAACGGAACCAATTAATGAACCACCTTCCTTCAGGACGTAATCCCTGAACCACTTTTCTAGACATCAGTTAAACTGACTAACCTGAACCCAGTCTAACTTTTAGGGTTCCTTGTCCTACCGAGCTCGAGGATCCTTAAGGGTCAACGTCTAATCGATTTTAAATTAGAAGTTTAGGTCAATATAATTGCAAGGTGATGATTTGTGAGCCAAGAGTGATGAAATCCCCACCTTATGTTGATTAGAATTTTGCCCTTAAGATTTTTTTTTTATGAAAATATGCAATGCAAAAAGAAAAGATGTCCAAACATGTTAAGTGAATTTTAAAATTTAATTAATTTATTTATATTAATCAAGTATTATGTATTATCATTGTATTCCTTTTATATTATGTTATCTTTTAGTAAGAAGAAATAAAAAATTTTAAAATTAGATTAATTAGATATTAGAAGATCAAGTGAATCTAATTAAATGAAAAGTAAATCATACTAAGATTAAAAAGCAAGTAGGTATTCTACAAATAAAGTAATAAATCAAATTTACTTTTAGGATAATAAATTATTCTAAGCTATAGAAAACAGTAAATCACTAGAAATAATAGGCAATAATAAATAAGGTAACTACTTAACTATGCAAATAAAGTAATCCCATAGTTAAGAATAAAAGATAACTACTTAATCCAAATAAAAGGCTAAGAATCTAATCTATTTATGAAATAAGAAATCACTAATTATATAAAATAATAAATTATTCTAATATATAGAAAGCAGTAAATTGCTAGGTTATAGGAAGTAGAAAATATTTTTATGCATGTAAATAAAAAAATCTAAATATAAAATAGTAAATCTACCATATACGAAGAGTAATATGAGGCAAAAATTTTGAAAAAGAATACATAAAAGATAATCAAACAATCTAAAGTAAGAAATAAAAATCTAGAAAGTAGTAAAATATTTTTTTAATTTTATAATTTTTTTTATTTGAATTTTTTTTTAAACAATCGCGCTAAAATCTCCGACAACAGCACCAAAATTTGATGCATGTCGTAGCACACCAAAATTAACCCTACTCACTACTATGTAGATAGGGTGAGTCGGGATCGTATCCACAGGAATCTTAGTTGATTATTTTAAAAATATAAAAAAAATAATAAATTATAAAAAAATTTAAAAAAAATATGAAAAATAAAATTATTTTTTATTAATCTAATAAAGAAGCATACATAAAGAAAAGAAATAAAATTACGATACAAGAAATTAAACCAAGTTGATCTTCTTGTTACACCCGATGGTGGATGTGTCTCCTTGAATCCTTCATCTTCCTCCGTGCAGACAGCGACAGGATAGCTGGAAGACTTGGCACAGGAACTCCAAGGAAGAAAAGTTGATGGAAGCGAATATATAACAGAAAAAAGGTAGCGACACTAGGATTAGAACCTCTCCTAGATTTGATGGGATGTGGAAAAGAGATCTATGGAGGGAATATGTTGTGCTAGGGTTAGTACCTCCCCTAGACTTATGAAGAAGAAAAAGAGGGAGCGAGAAAGAGAGAAGCTTGAAGAGAACTTAGGCGTTGGCTTAATTGAAAAAGAGAGAGGCCTTGGGGTTCTATTTATAGAGTGAGGAGGCTAGGATTTCATAAAAAGAGAGATGGGAGTGTGAATAAGGATCTTTGGATCTTCATATTGATTCTCCTCCGTTGATTAATAAGTCGTGTTCACACTTAGTTCCATTTATCTTTTAATCTGAGCCTTTGATTAGAGAGGTTGCTTCTTGATCCTTGATCTTTAAGTTGCGTTCACACTGAAATAAGAGCTGATTACTTGGTTCACTCAAATCTAAACCAATTTGAGTCCAAATTGAATTGTATATAACTCAAACTCTCAATTACCTGCAAAATAGACTAGATAGCATTAAATTCTTAATAAAATAACATTAATGATTACAATATTTAGTGCCTCTAGCGTCCTAAATTAAGTATTCATCAATCTACAAGCATTTAATGGGTACATTTAATGGTGTTGAAAAACGTGGCTATGTGGACCAATAGGAAGGGGAGGTGCACTGTCATTGCACCGCATGCGGTGCACAAAGAATTTCTCCGATATGGAGTTTTACATTTGTTAATGATATCCTATGAAAAGAAGAATCACCTCGAATGCTTTGCATGCAAACCTAAAATCTAAAAACTTGGGGGATTACGGAGAACCAAAAGAACTAAGCTGACGGTGCGGTGGGATATGTTGGCCGCTGCAATTTGAAGCTGAAATTTATCAGTTATGATCTGCTTCTACAATTTTTGCTATATGGAAAAGCTTGTGACATATATATGTCTATGTTTTTTTAAAGTACATTTGTTTTTATTTCTGAGAATTTTATGACCTTAATGAAATTTTACTGGTTCCAAATTTTGTGCTCCATCTTTCTCCAATGATAAAGCAAGACCTGCTTG